>NC_056750.1:163851897-163932112 GCF_019279795.1 Protopterus annectens | reverse complement strand
TTTTGCATGGTAAGGCCACCTTTCACATGTTCATCTTACTTATACACCCATACATATGTCGACTGTTACAATATAGCAACATATACTATCCCCTGTTATAGCACATACTTGTTGGACCACTCCTGACACTGACAGTGGCTGAAAGCAAAATGGTGGGTTCCAAGCCCATAGCATCCCTTGTGGTATATGTGGAGTGTGCCATGTGACCTACAGCAGTACACACATAGAATACTACAAGCATTACTACTGTTCAACAATACATCACTACAAGTTAGCTATTTCCACTATATGCATGAATTACACTGTAATTCTTACAGTACAGATACTACATACACAAACATACTACATGCTACACATGCCGTCTTATTAATCAGAGGTGTTGTTAAGTTGTGTACTTTTCGTTTTCGTTTCTTATTTCCTTTTTTTGTACTGTCCTACAGGTAGATACAGATGGTTTGAATGTGTGACAAGGTGACCTTTTATAGTTACAGATCAGTAACGTGCTATCCCGATGGCCAATTGGTGTTCCTAAGTAGCTAATTACATGCACATCAGCTGCGCTGCTACTGCCTTAGCCAATAGCATGGCTGCAGTGGAGTATAAGTGAGTACTCCACTTGGGCGTTGCCCCTTTGCCTTACTTGTGATGAAGTGAAGACAGCATGGAGGTCTTTTTGGAATCCATTGCAACAGCTGTATGGAGACGAACAGTAATATAATGTGTGTAATGCCTGGAGGAGTTGGTCTAAATGTGAGTACTGCTGTTATATTTCTGAACATTGCTACTTGTGCAGGGTTTGTCTGTACCTAATACTTCCGCATATGTGTCAGTCTGGCCAGGTTGTTTGACCAGCTCAAGGCTGCATAGCTATGCATATAATGTTAGAGGGTTTACAGTGTGCTTACCAGACATATTTAGTTTGGTGTCACTGTGTATCATACTGTGCTTATAATCAGTACTCAGTAAAACTTCCTGGTGTATGGCCCTTTCAGCCCTGTGAAACGGGATTAGTTCATACAAACCCTGTTACACCAGCAGCTGCTCAGTTGTATAACGGCATCTATTTCCCATAGGGCCATGTTAGTGTGTCTGTGTCCAGGTATGTTAAAGTTTCAGCAGATGTTGTACAGCAGTTGCATAATTGGTTATGGTATGACAGTATGTATTGATGTAATTATTTTGGTTGTGGGGTTGATGTTGGTGGGTGTACATAGCACATGCAGGTGTGTAGGAACCCCTTTTATACAACGTCTGTATGTGTGTGGGTGTTCTTTCCCTATGTGAACACCTATCCCTTAGTGGACTAATACTATGGTAAATGCAGGATGATTCATTAAGGCACTATTAACTACTTCCTGTATAGCATGCAGGTACTGTTAGTCCTTGAAACCTTTTGGCAATATATCGGAATGTAATAAAGATTTGCAAAATGAAAGCTGTCTGTGTAATTCTAACATGGATATTTGCAGTCAATGCAGTTATGTTGGTGACTGTGTCCACAGAACATATTTGTAATAGCGTATTGGCATATACTCTTCCTATGTTATGTACATATTGTTTGGAGGGGGTCCGAATGTGCGATTGCTATGGTCCATTTTATACTCAGATGTGACCACTTCGGATGCTGTCTACAGACATGTATGTATGTGTATATATATATATATATATATATATATATATATATATATATATATATGTGTGTGCGTATATGTATATAGATATATACATTATTGCATACGTTTATCTGTACCTCCATAGATGTGTAGATGTTTCTAACCTATCTATAAATCTACATATATATGTAGACCTGTATATATCGACATGTCTCGATGTATCTCTCTCTCTCTCTCTCTATATATATATATATATATATATATATATATATGTATATATATATATATATATATATATATATATATATATATATATATGAGCATACGCCTATAACTAAGTACATGGTGGGTTGTCCTATTTCAACACATTCCTCCCTTTTGTGTTTTAACCTGTCTGCATACACATCTGGGATAAGTACATCCCAGGTAGCTTAGTGTTAGATTAATTGGAGGATGGAGTACATGGGTGTGGGTTCTACTTCTGGAAGGTGTTATTATTTTACCTCTCAGAGTAGGCACTGGTAGTGAAAGTGTGGATAACGCACCTTTATGCGGTTGTGAGGAGGTTTACACGTGGTCTGTGTGACGTTAAGCAAAGGTCAGAAGTGTGAAGCGCTTCTCGGTTTACCATGTAGCAGCGCCGCTTACCATCGTGCAAACACGTGGAAACCCACTTACAACTGCTTAAGAGTGCTTAATCCACATGCATCCGAAAGCCCGTATTCTGGCCCTCAAAATAACCTAACAGCCCTTGCAGGTCTTTTACCCGGGACACTAAACACCACACTCACTGACCTTACCATTACTGCATCTGAGATATGCACAAATGTTATGGTCTTGAGAATATACATTGTACTACAGACATTCCTCACCACTGACAACATATGTGACAATCAGTTGGTGTACATTTGTCTGATACATGTAATTGTTCATATGTTTGTGAAAGTAGGTTTTGCAATGTGACATGACAGGGTGTATTATGAATAAGTAAGGTTCTTGCTTTGCATCCTTTTTATATTGTCCCCATACTCCATGTATGCCGCTCCAGTTCACTTATTGGACATCTGACCCATGCCCTCCTTGAGGCATAATTGCATTACCCATCATTCCTCCCCCACCCCAATCTTCACATACACAACAACCACCCCTTCTATGGTGACTTAGGTTAATATTAATTGTTATGATACTAGAGCTGCATGTGTTTTGTGTACACTCCAATTCCTTTGGAGTGGTTCTGGGTCATGAAGTGTGTTCATAGATGCTTATAAATATATATATATATATATATATATATATATATATATATATATATATGGCTATTGCTGTAACTGTATAATATATATATATATATATATATATATATATATATATATATATATATATATATATATATGGATCTAGGACTTTTGCACGAAAGTGCAAAAGGCCGAATCCATTATCACCGAGCACACTTTGATGAAAGCGCTTTTCATCGAAAAGCACTTTCGTTAAAGTGCATTAAAAACAAAATAAAATTTATTTATTTATTTATTTATTTATTGCAGTTGGCTTACCAGGATAGTCCATTGGGCCGTAAAGAACCCGTTTTCAATGGAGTCCTGGGGAGAAAAGCTCCAAAAACAAAATATACATTCAACATTTGACAGTGACAATGTAGGTACAGACAGTTATTAATAGTATGAAGGCAGACTAAGAGTAAAACTTATCAATTATGGAATATCAGTAATAACAGTAAATACTTTGAGAAGAGACATACTAGTTAGTAGAACAAATGTAAACATTAATACAGATTAGAGAACAAACAAAGTAAACTAAATAAAAGTAAGATATTGTACTGAACGATATTAGGTAATGTTAGTTATGTAGGGTGGGAGCAAGAGCATTCCCACTGTGATGCTAGATGTAAGCAAAGAGACTTTTTGAAGGTAGAGTGGTTCGAGGTGGTGCGGATGAGTGGAGGTAGGGAGTTCCAGAGACGAGCAAGGCTGAAGGAAAGAAGGTTTTTGCCTGGGGGATGAGTAGGTTTGTGCACTTCTAGTAGATTTTGATTATTTGACCTTAGAACACTGTTAGGTAGGTGCATTTTAAAGGCAGAGGAAAGGGAGGGACAGAGGGAGGGGTTTAGAATAAGCTTATGGGCTAGAGTTAGTTGAGTATAAGTTAGTTGATTGGGAAGTTCTAGCCATTTTAGTTTATGGAGGGATAAACAGTGGTGAGTGGAGGACTTATGGCTGGTGGCGAATTTTGCGATTTTGTTATAGCAGGAGCTAAGCTGTTTTTTAATAAGGGACTGGAGATTAGTTAGTAGTGGGGTGCCATAGAGAAGGGAGGGGATAAGGAAGGAAGTAGAGAGTAATTTTAGTAGCAGCTGTGAGGTAGGCATTCTGTCTATAGAGCATGCCAAGTTTTTGATGAGTTTTTTTGATGTTTATTTGCAGGTGGGAGTTAAATTTAAGTTGGTTGTCTATTAGGACCCCAAGTAGTTTGGTCTCTGACACTATTTCAAGAGGTGAGTTGTTTTGACTAGTAACTAAGAATGTATTCATGTTGGGAGGGGTGACTTTAGAAGGAGTAAATAACATTAGTTTGGTCTTGGTAGCATTGAGAGCTAGATGATTACTTAGCATCCATTGCTCTGTGGAAGAGAAGGCATCTTGAGTGAGTTTTGTAGTGTAGTGATCGAAGAGGCAGAACAGATGATAGTTGAATCATCTGCGTATTGGATGATGCTGGAGAGTGGGATTGATTTGTGGAAGTCGTTAATAAAAATATTGAAGAGAAGAGGACCCAGTATGGAGCCTTGTGGAACTCCTGTAGGGGTACTAAGGAAAGAGGAGGTGGCTTTTTTCCATTTTACAGCTTGATTTCTGTTAGATAGGTAACTAGAGAACCAGTTCAAAGAGGAGGAAGATAGGTAAAGTCTGGAGAGTTTAGTTAAGAGCAGGCTTTGGAGAGGTCAAGAAGTAAGGTGGAAACAATTTGTCCAGAGTCACGGGCTTTGTTTACAATTTCAAGGAAGGAGAGGAGGGCAGTCATAGTGCTATGATTAGGTCTGAAACTGTGCTGTGTGGGAGTTATAAGATGGTTGTCTAGGAGGTGAGGAAGAAGTTGAAGTTGGAGACATTTTTCTAGGATTTTTGAAATGGGGGACAGGATGGCTATGGGACGGAAATTAGTAATGTTATTATTGTTACCACCTTTGTGTAGAGGTATAATAAAGGCTTGTTTCCAGATTTGGGGAACTGTACATTCTTGTAGCGAGCGGTTTATTAAGATGCTAATGGGGTAGGCAAGAGTATCAGCAGCTATACTGAGAAAGTAAGAAGGGATATTATCAGGAGCATTGGTACATGGTTTCAGTTTCTGAAGGAGTTCTTTATAGTAGATATAGGTATGGGATTTAATGAGAAGAGGTTGCAGTCAGGAGGGGAGTTATGGGGTGGTGGAGATGAGGATAGAGTTTGTGTGGAAGAGGGGTAGGAGTTAGTGGGTGTGGAGTAGGGTGAAGAAGTAGAGAGAGGGGGTGGGTGGGGGTATTGGATAGCAGGGAGGTGTTGGAGAATGAGGAGGTCAATTTGGAGATAGAGTCAATAAAGAAAGAGTTAAATTGGGTGGCTAAATCAAGTTCAGGAGCATTTGGGTCAGGGTAGGAGTATCTGGTTTACTAGGGTGGAGGAGAGTAGAGATCCCTTTCCAGAATTTTTGAGGGTTGTTTTTATTATGGTTTTGGAGTGTATGGAAGTAGTTTTGACGATCAAAAGTAATGAGTTTTTTTACTTTATTTCAGAGCATTTTATATTCGTTATGGAGTGGTGCTATCTTATGTTTTTGGTAGCGTGCCCAGACTTTGTCTCTCTGTCTCATGGTAGCAAGAGTACATTTGGAGAGCCATGGAGCTGATTTAGTTTTAATTCTCTTTGTCCGTAAGGGAGCTTGGGAGTCTAGTAATTTTAAGAATGTTGAGTTGAAGTATGAGACTGCATTGTTTAGAGGTAGAGTTTTTAAACAATTCCAATTAATTGCTTGTAATGAGTTTGAAAAGGTTATTGGGTTGAAGTTTTTTTGGTCACGGGTAGTAATATAGTTATGGGTTTGTTGAAGGATAGTGGGAAGCCGGTGGGTAAAGGTGGGTATGTGGTCACCAAGTGGGTCAGGAAGAGTGCCACTATTGGTGAAATAGTGAGGATGGGAGACTAGAATCCAATCTAATATACTCCCATTGGAGGAGGTTATGGCAGGGTGAGTTACTGAAGTGATTAGTTGTGAGAAATTATAGAGGTTGATGTTAATGGGGTTTGTAGGAGACTGGATAAGGGCCCAGTTAATGTTAACATCTCCTAGGATTATGGTTTCATTATTAATGTTACTGGATAGCCAGGAAAGGATAAGTTCGAGTGTGGGGATATTATCGCCTGGGGGGATATAAAGGGAAGCTATGCATATGTGTTTATAATTATTGATTTGTAGTAGGGTAAGGAGAAGTTCGGCGTTGTTGAAGTGTGGAATAGGTTTATTGTAGGGAGTAACTACTAGGGAGGAAGAATATAGAAGGGCTACTCCTCCGCCTTTTTTGTGAGGTCTGTCTTTTCTTATGATGGAGTAGTTTGGAGGAACTATTTCAGAGTCTTTAATGTGCGGTTTTAGCCAGGTTTCAGAAATAGTCAGGATGTCAGGTTTATTGTGTGTGAGCCAAGCGTGAAGGTTTGGGACTTTGTTTACTACACTTTGGGAATTTAAGGAAGTGAATAATAGGGATTTATTTATGGTGGTTGTGGTGGTGGGGCCTGGATTAGGATGGATGTCTCCAGATATGAGGGCACTAATCAGATATAGTATGGAGTAGTTAAGGTGAGTAGTTAGCAGGGAGATGAGATTGGGTTCTTTTGTAAATTGGAGGGCTTTGCTAGTAGTTATGGTGATAGAATAAGTATGGTAGGAAATAAGTTTGTGTTGAATAAGGAGGAGGTTTTCTGAGGGGTATAAATGGGGGGAAATAAGAGAGTATGAATGAGAAAAAGGTGAGCTGTGAGGGTTAGTTATGTGAAAGGGTTGGAAGTGGGTGAGAATTGTGGGCTGGGAAAGATGGTAGAAAGAAGATAAGGTGAGGAGTAGTAACAGTGAGAGGAAGAGGAAGGAGTGTTTAGAGAGTATGTTGGGAAAAAGTTAATAGTGTAGTAGTATAAAAATAGAGAAGTAAGGTATTTAGGAAATAGTGTGTATATAGGAATTGGATGTTATCCAGGTAGTAGGTAGTGTATGGAGAGTTGCAATTAGGTCGGAGGGGGTGTGGTTTGGGAGTGGGAATAGAGTGGGATTGGTTATGTAAGATAATAATGGGGAGTTGACTGTAAGTTGGTTTTGGCGGGAAAAAAGGAGAGTGTGTTTTGTAAGTGGGATAATGATTGGATAAGTGTAGCAGTGGGTGTGGTTTTTGCAGGAACAAATGTAGATGTACTGGAGGCGGGTGGGAAATGGGGGCAGGGTAGGGGAGCAGAGTGAGCCCGCAGGGCGAACGGAGCGGGTAGAGCCCAGAGAGCAGAAGAGGAGCGAGAGACTATCAGACTATCTATGTTTATGCAGGGGGGCAAGCCCCCCTGCACTCCCCACAACCCCCACTTTAATATTCTCACTCCGAGATTGCACTACAGTGGGGAAAAGGGGATTTTCCCTTACCTGCACCGTAGTATGATCTCCGGAACAGGCATACTTACACGAAAGTGCTTTTTCGGTGAAAAGCACTTTCACATAAATATGCCCCACTGATAATTATTCGGTGAAAAATGTATTCGGGAATCTGCATGGATCACATATATATATATATATATATATATATATATATATATATGTGTGTGTGTGTGTGCAGACATCACTAATATATATATATATATATATATATATATATATATATATATATATATATATGTGTGTGTGTATTTCGTATTAGTTTGAAACAGTAATACATCTGTAGACTGGAATGTGTTGGGTCACAAACTACAGTACATTACAATGTACTGTACATATATTCACAAGGCCACTGTACCATTTGTGATTATTACAGTGAAATGCATATGGTATAAGGTGTAGTCTCAGGATCATGAAAGGTGTGTACACCTCGGATGGCGTAGTGGTATGTACCATGCTTATAGTGTGCATAGTCCAGGGTTTGATACCTGGGATGCTTTGCGAATGTTTTTACTGCAGAGTAAGGCTCATTTACCCAATTGTAAGCATGTTTAACACTGTTTGTGTGACATTATAGCAGTAGTTAAACACAGATAAACAAACTTTGTGACGTATAACCTGTGCGCACAAACACGGCCACATCCGCTAACTACTCCGGATGTATACCTGTCAGTGACATCACATCTCACTATGTGTTGTCATAACATTACATTCTCTGTTGACTGTACTCTCCTGCACACATGGGTTTATGGGTGATTCAAATATTTATTGTACAGACGATTACTACCTATATCTGCAAGCTGTGGTTAAGGTATACTTTTGCACATGATAAACATCCCTGCCTTTATCGGGATTGTAATGTCGAATGCACAGATACTATGTGGATGCTGTAACCATTACACTATTGTCATTAATGTTGCTTCTGCCTATTTCATATTTAGATGCTTTCTATGTCTAAGCTAGGCTAAGCAAAGGGTGGTAGCCTCGCAACTCACTGAGCTTCACGTACTCTTGAAATAACGATGTATAACAAATGTACTGTGAGACAACACATTACATTCCTAACTACATTAGGCATAGCCCTTCACTGACACACTTAAAGGGAAACCTTGTTGTGTGAATGGGTAACAGACTATACACCCCTGGGATCATGTTTCCCAGAACCATACAGCCAGGAAGTGGGTGAGCCTGTCCAGTTTGATAGCTGCTGGGCCTATTGGAGGAATTTAATGGTGTTGAATTGCCACATTAACATGCCCCTTTAGATCAGTAAGTGCCCCTATCACCCTACACAACCCCAGTCTTCCACATCTTCCTGCAGCCCTGCATGGAATTGCTTCATTGGCTATGTTTGACAGAGGCTCAGTTACTTCATCAATGGTGCGGGGAAGGCCAACACACTTTTGCTATGCTTCTAATGACCCTTGGGCAGATAGATAGTAAGCTATCTGTGCACCTGTAACATGCAGGCCATCACAGCCATAATATGCAAATAAACAGACCTTCAGATCACAATATACAGTGTGAACTCACCATGTAGTCAGGGAGCAGTTGAGTACAGCATGGACATACAGAACACTGATACTTAGTCACTCCAAATGCCTTTCTTGGAAGCTAGAAGACTTGTATAAGGTTAAGGCTTTCTATTGCTTACCACTAGGTTACCTACAGGGGAGATGAAAAACAAGCACAAATGGGGAACATGCTTGCGATGATACCATACCGGCCTATGTGTCAGCCTTACACTTTGGAATACTGGCCAAGGCTATTGGCACCCCCATGGTGCCTTATTTAGGAGAGTCCCAAAGGGGAATACCAGCTCTCTAAACAGCACAATAGCAGATTCAATGTGGTTTATACTACTCAACACCAGGGGTTGTGATCACAACATGCATGTACTTACAGCACTCCTCAGGATGGACAACATCAACATCTGTGCATTAACTGCAATCTGTCTTAAAGCTCCTGATAGCACACTGGCACTACCAGACTACAACCCATACCACACATTTCAGCCACGGAACATGGACTGACAGACATGGAGAGGCTTTATCCATATTTATCAGGGATACCTACACCTCCAGGTTAGTGGGGCAGCATGATACCTCTGTGATCGTCTATGTGCAGCTAACATCAGCCACAACAACAATGTTGAATGTGGCCTGCTATGGGTCACCCTTCATGATCCAGGACCTCCACTCCACCTACCTAGAGACAGTGGAGAACATGACAGTCCTGACAGACACCCTGGCATTGGTTGATGTCAACTACCATACCATTAACTGGGAAATGTATTCTGGTACTCACTTCTGGGACCAGAGCTTCCTGGAATGTATCACCTCATATGTCCTGTATCAGGTGGTAACCTCCCTAACGTGGGGGTGGAAGCTACTAGATGTGGTCATCACCAACATGGGCAACAGGTGCACCACAGTGGTGGTTTACCAGTCACTGGTTAGATCTGACCATGAACTATTCACTGTTTCCACACCCTAGTATCTTCCCCACCCATGGATACCATAGTTTATACCTTTCCTACAGCTACATTTACACTACTTGTGACAGTGGTGAGGGATTTCACAGCCCCTATGCTAAGGGGAAATACTGTTCCAGATACAGACAGATTTAAAACTGCAGTATATAGGCACCTACACAGATGTATGGATTGTGCCATCACTGGTAAACCAAGACTCCTTCCTCATACACAAGGACACCGGTCTAGTGGACCTCTGTAATAAACAGGCTATATTACAGACATAGGACAGTGTTCCCGACACACAGCAAATGCCAAGAAGGTCTGACATCCCTGACCACTATTAGTATGATATATAGATCCCTCATGGCATCATCCAAGGCTACCATCAGCAGGAGAATACGTGTGGATTCAAAAGATAACCACAAAGCCTTCTTTGGCTATGTCAAGGATCTATGTGGTGACACACAGATTCACACCGTGCCAGTGAAATATAGCAGAAAATATGCTGACCCTACTGATATCACCAACATCCTTGCCGATACATGCGGTGCATACTTCACCCCCTAAAGAGCCCACCACACTACCTGTAAGGTACAGTATCCCAACCATCAGAGACACACAGGTGGAAATGGCCCTCTCTAACAGCAGAACACAGCATCAGTGGAGGCAGATGTTGACCCAGACTGCATCTTGTAAACTGTACATGACAACCTGCCCCTCACCTAATTATGCATTCCTACCTCAGCCTCTCCACAGGCTATATGCCCATACAGTGGTGCATGGCAACGGTTATTCCACTCCATCACGGGGCAATCACAACTGACCATGATAACTACCACCCCATAAGCCTGACTAGCCTGGTCTGCAATGGTATGGTTTGCATCCTCATGGCACTCATTAACAATGACATTGATAACCGTCGGACATGTGACCCAACCCAGGTCAGCTTGGTTGACTGCAGTTCATGCCTACTGAACCTGTTTTACATCTTACATACAGTCACCAGGACGTTAGATGACAGGGGAGGTGGTTCACACATACTACCTGGACCTCACCAAGGCTTTTGACACCATGCCCCACTCAGGTATTATTGATAAACACACCAGCCTGTACATTCACCCATACATCACAGGTTGGGTTGCCAGCAGGCTTACACACACAACCCACATGGTACAACTAGCAGTCTCCTGGTCCAACTCTTGAACAGTCATGACTGGTGTCCCACAGGACTCAGTCCTGGGAGCCCTACTGTTTGGCATATACATCTCAGATGTACAGGCAAACACAGGTGGACTACGGCATAACATGTTGGGCAATGACTGCAAACTGGGAGCCATGACTGATAGTCCAGCTGACAGAGACATCCCTCAGGGGGCTTCACAGAGTACATCACAGGGTGCCACTGACACAGCCTCCAGCCAAGTGCCACTAACTGCATGGTCATTCCACAGTGGAATTGGCACCCACAAATTAACACATGGGCAGTGGCCTCTTTAATACAGACTAGGTAATGGGGTATCTGGGGACTAAGGTAGATAGTGATCTCCCCTGTGACAATCATAACTCCACAGTAGTTAGGACATCTTTCTATGTAGGCCATCTGACTACTAAAGGATTCCCATTTAGACATTCTGGGGTTAGAGTGCCCCTTTACTCATCACTCATCAGTCCCATCATAGGGTATAATAATCTATGTGGGATGTACCTCAGACTACACGTCCGACAGCTGGGGGGGGGGGTCCGCGAATGTACCTCACCAAGGGAAATACTGGCCTTCAACATATGGCCTATGAAGTCAGACTGGATACACTCCTGCTTTACTCAGTGACATCTCCTTTACCCAAAGATGATCTCCGGTGACCAACACAGCCATGTCGAACTCTGGCTTGATGGATATGCTCCACCTATGGGAATCCATGCCACAGTGAGCCACAGACTGTAGTGAGCTGACCTTGCCACAACAATAACTGGAAGATGCTGGAGGGACAGCTTCCTGTCGCAGACACTACCCATACTTTGGAACAACATCTCTATCTACATTTTACAGAGCCCCTCACTAACACTCTGCAAGAGAAACCTTGAAGGGTGGATGGGGAATGGTAGATGCACCCCAGGGATCCCGCCATTGTCTCTGCTCCACAGAGGGATGGTTAATGACTCAATGGGATGGCAAATGCTGACACATTTTGGCTGGGCTTATGAATGGCCTCTGGCAGTTCTCCAAGTACCTACCTATGAATCTATGCATACAGTATCTGCATATGCTGATAGCTTAGTTTACTGTTCAGGTGTTGACTTACCTTGTGCCACTGGCAGTTGTGTGTGCAATAGTTGAGGGCTGCCTATGTTTGATGCACACAGTAGACTGCTTATACATGACAATGCACAGGTAGTCTTTTGTGTGTGCCATCCATTTTTACTGTGTGTGCAGGTGGAGAAGGGTGTCAGTCCCTAGGTGCTTACACTGTCAGTGCGGGTGCTATACATTCCCTCTTTGCCAAGGCATGGGCATACTGGGCATGCCTCCATCTGCCTACTGGGGCTGGCTCAGTGTGTTTGTGGTCTGAGTACCTCTGTGCCCGTGGGGCCCTTGGCAATGGTGGTGGGCTGTGAGGGCCTTCACCATTCTGTCCCTGCTGCAGCTGTTTCTGCAGGACCATATAGTGTAGCATGGCACACACTATGATGATGTGGGGCACATATGCCTGGAGAGTACTGCAAGGCTCCACCAGATATGTCCAAGCAACAGAACAGTGATTTAAGCATCCCAAACACATGCTCTATGATGATTCTGGTTTGTGCATGTGCCTCATTATGGCATTCCTGCATGAGTGTGTGTGCATTTCTGATGGGAGTCATCATCCACGGTTCCAGTGCATAGCCAGCGTCCCCCACCAGGTGGCCATTTGGGATGTCCTCCCTGGCAAATAACCGATACAGCTGTGAGGCATGCCAGATGTGGGAGTCGAGATAGCTTCCAGGGCTGCCAGCACACACATCCATGATAATCCCCTGGGCATTGCACACAACCTGGCAGTTGATGGAGGGGTATCCCTTGTGGTTTATGTAGCACCTTTCCTGCTCACCGGGTGTTGACTTGATGTGTATGTGCGTGAAATTTATTGCACCCAGTACCTCCGGGTATTCTGCCACATGGTGGAAGAAACGCATATTGCTTGCCAACTAGCCCTGCGTTCAGGGGGTGTATATGTACTCATTGGCATGTGGTAACATGGCATCCAGGAACTGGTGTAGTACCCTGGATGCTGATGCCTGTGAGATCCCCATGATATCCCCAGTTAGTCTTTGAAAGGTACCTGTAGCTAGTATTCTTAGGCTTACACATACCTTCGTCTCCAGTGGGATGGGTTCCCCTCTGTTTGTTCTGGCTGTGAGGCGTGGCCGCCACAGCTCTACAAGTTGCTGTAGGATGTCCCTGTCCACCCTGTAATGCTCTACTATCTCCAGATTATGTAGCCCCTGGTAGGTCACCCTGGGTTTGAACACTCTCCTCCTCCTCTGGTGCCTGAGGTGGTCATGTGCATCATCCTCCACACCACCTTTAGTCTCCAACACAAGCTGGTGGATCAAAGCTATGGCAGCCCCTAACATGTACATAATAAAAGTTCTCTGTCTGTATACACCACTGGTGCAGAGTGCATGGGAATACGCATGTGTGTGAGCTCCTTTTAAACATTATAGTATTGTGCTATGGATGCTGCTGATGTATGTGAGTGTGTATGAACTATTCCAGCTGCTGCGTGTCTTAATTATGGGTATTGCAATGAGTACTGCAAGTGTGGGGCCTTTACTGTGGAGATCTACTTGCCTGCCTTGATTACTCTGTTGCCCTTTAAATCACTTTTAGACCTGGATCCCCTCCCCATTATCAGGCATGCATACACCTGCCATCTTTCTTGTTTTGTACATTCCCTATCCAGTCATGGTGAATTGTGCCTTGTAGCTGATATACTGCATATCGTTTGTTCTGCTTTGACACTTTGCTGTTTTCTTTGCAGTACAGCCCCTCACCTTCCCTGTTCTGCAGGTAGCTGCTTGCAGCCTTGTTAGCTGTTGTCAATGGCCCACTGTAGGCTCCTAGGTGTTAATTAGTCATTTGTACTCCAAATTCACTGCTGCAGCATTTCCTTATTTTTTTCCTACATCCTTCCTGTTTCAGCTGCAATGCGCAACGCGCATACCCGTTTACCAGGTTTACAAGCGTTTTCATCTACGTTCACATGCATACTCGGTTACCTTGTGTACTCTCCACTAAGCATAGCTATGAACAATTTGACATACCCCTATCCTGCAGCTTTGCCTAGCTAGGGGAAAACCGGTTTAGCAATGCTCCAATGTGCTTACAGCAATGACGACACACGCCTCTCTTGATGTCATCTTTATCTCAAGAGCACACCTTGGTGTTATAACACTACACTGTGAGGTGCATCCTTACACCAGTGGGGAATCTGTGATTCACTATTACTCCTCTCATTTGCATGGCATTGCCTACTAATTCCTAGCTACTGCGCATAACACTGTCACTGCCCCTTAGCAACCCTTGCGCCATGAGTATGGTGCAGCATGCCTGCCATTGACTATTATGGGGAAATCATGATATGTGTTTCATTGCAGTTTTATTTGATATTTCTGTATATTCCTTGCCATCCCCTTTGCCCACCGATGCCCTGCGCTTTAACTTTGCATTAGTATGGGCATAATATTAAATGTTCTTTTTCATATTTTGTGCATGTTGTTTTATGCCAATGACTATATATTTAGCCATTGGCATATATTAACAGCATAATACATGAGTTTGGTCCGCTGTCATGGCTCTGATTTTATGTTTGAAAAATGTAAACCATTTTTTTTTGGTTTGCATTTCTGCATGCTTACACTATGCCTGCACTGCTTCCTGAATCGCTATATACCTTAATTTGCATGCTACGCTGCTGCACATGGGGTGATTAGCATACATGCACCCAGAGCTCTGCGGACGTGGCGTACGCAGGTAGTGCACATGGAAACAGCTCGTACTTGAATCGCTCGGCGGCCATATTTGGTGTTAGATCACCGGCGCTATACCTGCACCTGATGCAAGCTTCTTGAATCCCGGCCATTGTCTCAGATCCTGTACAACTAACCACATGTTGTTATCTAAATTAAATTTATTCTTAACTTGTTGGATTGTTAAAAGTTTGCCAGTTTGTATCAATTGATGACAATATAGTAAATCCTTCTCTTTTAGAATTTTGATTGTAGCCCCATCAAAGGTGTTAATATTATTCTTAGTACAGCTGATAGGAAATAGCATAAATGCCCATGCTTTAATATCAGGATTTTTGCTTAGATAGTTATTGAATACGTTTAATGTATCAGATATAAATTTAGATATTATACGTTTGTTATTATTATCAGCTATATATTCTCTCACAGTCCAAAGAAAATTATTAGATACCATATTTATTGGTTGATGCAACACTGAATGACTTTAACCATATGCTTTCATGCAGTTGTTTCAGTCTAGCTGTATATGAAGTATATAACCATAAAGATATTGTCTTTATAATAATGACAGTGCATCAATCTCAATATCAGGAAGATTTATGCCCCCCATCTCCCAATCACTTAAGTGGTGATTAATAGCTACTCTGGGTTTGTTAGGATGCCATAAGAAATTTAACATTATTTTATTAAATTGATTTATATGTTTTTTAAAAGGGAAAATAGAGAAGGCTTGTATAAGATATAATATTTTTGGAAAAATAATCATTTTAATTATATAAAGTCTATCCTCCAGAGTAAAAAAATAATTAGTTACATTTTTGTGTGAGACTATTTAAATGTTTTAATATATTATTGTCATTAGTGATATTTATTTCACTTATTATTGGTTAATGAATATTTGATTTTTTTATCAAGAGGTATACGTTAATTTTTTTTTGTTTAAATCTTTTTTATCAGAATTTACAAGCAGCAACTTTGTTTTATCTCCCTTACGTTTAAGGCTAGAAGTGGTCTGAAATAAATCAGTTGACTTCAGCAGTGATGTTAATGATGTCTTCATTTCTCATGTGGTCTTAATTTGTTTACCTTTAATATTCAAATTTACCCTAATATAGTTTTCAAAAGTTTCTATGACCAAAGCAAACAATACCAATACTTTGGATAAAAGGCAACCTTGCTTTGTGCATTTAGTTATTGTTATAGAGGTACAAAGACATAAACTGATCTTAACATAGGCTGACAAATTTTCATAAAGTGATTTGATTAACTGTGTAAACTTATGTGAAAAAACATATTATTCTAGGGTTCTAGGGCTAATAATAAATAATTCTAATCAACTGAATCAAATGCATGTTTGTATCTAGACTCACCAGGATCATATTTCTTTTTGTGAGATTTATATAATCAATGTAAGGATTCTTTTAATATTGTCAAAAGTAGTTCTACCGTTTATGAAACCAGTCTGGTCCTCATCTATTAACAAAGGAAGAAACTGTTTAATCCTATCACAAGAAGTCCCATAAATATTTTGTAATCAACATTTAATAGAGATATAGCTCTATAAGAAGAATATTCATTTGCACTTTCCTCTGATTTCAGAATTGGAGATATTATTGTATATTTCCAAGAAAGAGGTTTATCAAATCCTTCCATTACTAAATCAGTACTCAAACAGTATCTCAAAGTGAATTGGCTATGCCCATGTACCAATCCTGATTAAGTTATAAACTAAAAGCATATTCTGCAATTATCATAACTTGTAACTACATCACCAAGCTCTGCTTCCAATCTGATGTCTCTTACTTTTAATTGTCAGTCCATGAGAATTGTGAGTCCCTACTAGGAAACACTATTAACCCATTGTATATAATCACTTTGTTTTTATAATTGTTTGTTAACTTCTGTGTAATCTATGTAAGTTTGTCTATGTGGAGCTTTTCTCCCTGGGCCTCCACTGAAAATGGACATATATCCAGTCGGATTATCCCGATAAACAAATGTAAAATAAAATAAATAAATTAAACACTTTTAGTAACAATACCAAAGCTTCTTTGCTAGTAATTTGAACATTTCTGGAACAGCACTGTCTATAGCAGGAGCTTTATTAAGCTTAATTTATTAATTTGAGATTTAAGCTCATTCATAGTTATTTGTTTACCAATTAATTTTATATGCTGTTCTAATAACTTAGGTTTGATGTTTTTCTTAAAACAGATCTTATTATGTTTAAAGGTTCTACTTTTATACTTTGCAAATGAATATTAGAAAAGTGTATCTTAAAGGCTTACAATAGTCCTTCTAAATTTGATACTTTTTCTTGATGCCTGGAATATACATTTCTTTTATCTGATTTGACTTTATTATCATTTTAGTTTTATTAGCTATTCTTTTCTGGTATCCGGGATTCACCAAAATAAGAACTAAGTTTAATCTTTTCCAGATCCATCATGTTTTTATGATGCAATATTTCTAAATATATATTTTTTATTTTACTCTTCCAATTTGTTAAAGTGTTTCTTCCCTTTTTGAAAGTTAAGTTTTATTTTATCAGCATATTTGTCTGTAAGTCCATTAAATCTTTATTCCATTGTCTTCTCTTGTTAATATAGCATGTTAGAGTTTTGCCATATAAATTATGACTTCAATGAGTCCCATACATACATCTGTGAAGAATCTTCAGTGTAGTGGCACCTTGGTACTCATTGGCCTTGAACCTCAACAGATTATGTATTCTTCCCATTTTGACTAGAAAACATCATCTTGGTACTTGTCATTTCCTTGGTACTCATTGGGCTTTATAGAACACGTCTGCTGTACATTTTCTTGTCTTTCATAGGATCATAGGAAAGTACTAGATTATTGGCCCTGAGGCCCTTATAAGCCTAGCCAAGAGTTTAGCTCATGTTTAGAGAAGTCAGCACCCAAAGCCCCTGTCCAGCAGGGGCACAGGTGGAATCCCAAGGGTGTATTTTCTGTTTCCATCCAGTTATCCAGATTGCACTTAAAAAGGGTTAGTGAGGTACTCTGTTTTAGGTGGAGAGGGGGTCTATTTCCATAAAAGGGGGAGTCTGTGGGATACAAATATGCCCTGCCAGCAAGTCCTATTGATATCCCAGACCAGGTTCAGGTTGTGCATGCGTTTTACTCAAGTGGAGCTTGATTTGCGGATATGCAGCAGTCCCATCAAGGCGAGGTCTGTGATTGCTTTGTATGTCAGACAGAGGTCACTTCTGAGGATATGAAACTGAGTAAAGGGACAGGGCTTTTAGCCTATCTGTGTAAGGTAGATGTTTGAGGCCCTGGATTCTCCTGGTAAGGAACCTCTGTGGTCTGTCCAGCTTCTGCATGTGTTTTGGGAGATACATGCCGAAGGGGGTGTTGTACTCAATAATTGTCCTCATAAGGGAAGAATACAGGGATGTTATGACTTCCTTGTCCCTAGATGAGATACCCTTACTTAAGAGGTGGGCCATGTAGAAAGTTTTCCATACAAAGGAATCAACATGGTGGTCGAAAGTCAGGTTACTATCAACCTGGGTGCCCAAATCCCTCACAACTGATTGAGTGGTTAAGATGTTGCTATTAATGTGATACTATGTGGGGATGTCATTCTCCCCAAAGAGGAATTTGATGCATTATTTGGCATTTAGCTTGAGGCCATGTTTCTGGCACCAGTCATTTGTTTGGGTAAGACCCTCTTGGAGGAGGTCCACATCACTTGGGGAATTGATGGCTGCACCCAGCCTGCAGTCATCTGCAGACTTGGTCAGCCGTAGCCTACTGGTTTTGCCCTGCACCTCAGAGAAGTATATCCTGAATAACTGAGGCCCCAAGACTGATCCCTGGGGTACACTGCTCATTATAAGTCTACTGCTTGAGGTGGCTTCCCCTATTTTGATTAGGTGAGTTCTATCAGTGAGCCAGTTTGCTACCCATCTGGTAACATATGGATTGATGCCTAGTTGAGAGAGTTTATCTACTATGCCTGAGTGGGGAATAGTGTCAAACACTTTGGCCAGGTCAAGGTAGGCAGTGTGCACCGTCTTCCATGGTATTGGTGACTGTCTCAAAGAAGTCAACCAGATTTAACATACATGACCTCCCCTTGACAAAGCCAAACTGTGTGGGGTAGAGTGTTTGGAGGTTGCCAATGTCCCTGTTAATGAGGTCCATGCTAATCCATTCCATGGTCTTGCAGGTCAGTCTAGTTAGGCTGATGGGTCTATAATTTCCCAGATTGGTGGATGCTCCACCTTTGTGTAATGGGATGACACTAGCTGTCCTCCACTTGGCTGGGACAAAGTTGGCACTCAGGCTTTGGTTTAATAGGGTGCCTAATGGTGCTGCAAGTTTATGCCTGAGCTCATGTATAATGCAGCCTGGGATGTTATTGGGTCCCATGGAGGCTGTATGTTTTGCCTTTGAGAGGGCAGTGATGACCTATTCCCTAGAGATAAGGGGAGGGGGGGCAGGTACTGGGGATGTTCTGATTTATTTATGGGCAGGACAGAGGGGTGAAGTTTTCACTGAATATGTCAGCCAGTAAGTTGGCTATATCATTTATGTATGTGGTGTCCTTGACCACCAGTTCTGAACAGATCTGGGTGCTTCCTTTGAGATTGCAGAGATATGTGAAGAAGGCCTTATAACTGTGTCTAGTAGATGTGGCAAATTTGGACTAGACGTTGGCTTTAGAGGATTTCACTAGTGCTCTTGTTTGCTTGTTCAGGCTAAGGAGAGATTGCTTCCAGTTGGGCACCTGCTCCTTCTTGGTCCTGGACAGCATTTTTTCCTTTTGTTAAAGAGTTTATTTATTGTAAATGTCCACTAGACAGGTTTACTCTTCCTTGCGGAAGATGATTTTGTCCTGTCAGGTATTCCTGATTCCATGCAGCTATAAAAATGCTTGTATAGTATGTTAGTGTAGATTTGGACATTAGTGCCAGTTCCTACAGAGGGATAGGGTGCTATGAAGCTGTTTATACCATCCCTCAGGAGATTGTAATCAGCTTTGGAGAAGTTTTTTGTTTGACCCTAGCTAGAGGTGGATCACTGGAGATGCTGACTTTGAAACTGACAGCTTTATGGTCAGATCTTACCAAGGAGGATTATACTGTAGGGGTGCTGCAGTGGTTACTCATGCTGGTTAATACCAAGTTGAAGATATTATGACCTCTTGTGGAGATATCGACTAGCTGTTCCAAGGCATCTGCATTGGTAAAATTGAGGACTCTCTGGGCATTTGTGTTCTGGCATTAGTAGTTTTACCAGTCTATGGTTGGGTAGTTAAAGTTACCCAGGATCAGGGTAAAGGGTTGAATCTTGATAGATTCAAAGAGGTCCAGATAGGTGGAGTGGGCATCTTGAGTCAAATTTGGAGGCCTGTAGCTAGCTATGATTTGAATAGGGGTCTTGTCAATGATTATCAGCACCTGGAGTGTCTCCCATGCATCATACTATTTGACCAGCCTGGAGGTGTTTCTTTTGTTTGCTTGCTATTCTTTGTGCAAATAAGTACAGTACTGTAAAACCATGGGTTGTAAGAAGGCTAGTATAAAAGCCAACAGAAAAGAAAATTAGTTAGAACCATGATAGAGCAGAAAAAGAGATAACAGAGAAATAAGAGAGTGCTATCCTTATGCCTGATCTCATTATACAGTACTAAATGCCAAGAACAACCATCTCCACCATTGTGAAAAATAAAGAGGCCATCAAAGCAGCTGATGTTGCAAAAGAAGTGAAAGCTCTGACCAAACAAAAATCACAGAGACTAGAGGAAGTCGAAATTTTTTTCTTGATTTGGGTAAATGAAAAACAATTAGCTGGTTATAGTATTTCACAGGCCATGATTTGTGAAAAAGCAAAAGTGTTGCATAATGATCTGTTAAAAATCAAGCCTGGAATGAGTGCTGAGAGTAGTGAAGGGTTTAAAGCTAGTCATGGGTAGTTTGAAAACTTTAAAAAAGAAAGGTGGCATACATAGTGTGGTGTGACATGAAGAGGCCATACATAGTGGTGTGTGATATGGAGAGGCAGCCAGTGCCAGCAAAGAAGTGGCTGATGAATTTGTTCAGGAGTTTAAGAAGTATTTAGAGGCTGAGGGTTTTATTCCCAAAGTGTTCAGTTGTGATGAGACAGGCTTGTTCTGGAAAAAAATGCCCAACAGGACCTACATCACTTGAGAGGAGAAGGCATTACCAGGTCACATGTCAATGAAGGACAGGCTAACTCTGTTGTTGTGTGGGAATGTAAGTGGGGATTTAAAACTTTTGCCTGTGCTAGTCTATCACAGTGAAAACCTGTGAGTTTTCAAGAAAAATTATGTGATAAAAAGCAAGTTGCATGTGATCTGGAGGGCTAATAGTAAAACATGGGTCATCAGATCTTTCTTCATGGAGTGGATAAATAAGGAGTTTGCCCCATCTGTGAAAAAATGTTTACTGGAAATAGATTTGCCTGTGAAGGCTCTTCTTGTTTTGGACAATGCTCCTGCTCACCCTCTAGGCTTGGAGGTCAACTTGTTGGAGGAGTTTAACTTCATCACTGTGAGGTTCTTCCCGCCTAACACAACTCCTGTGATCCATCCCATGAATCGGAAGGTCATCTCTGATTTTAAGAAACTGTATACAAGGTGCTTTGAAGTGACCTGAGTTACAGAGCTGACCTTAAGAGAATTCTGGAAAAAATCATTTTGATACCCTCCACTGCTTAAATCTTATTGATAAGGTCTTGGGGGAAGTCTCTCACAGGATGCTGAACTCCGCCTGGAAGAAATTGCTGCCAGAAGTAGTAACTCAGAGGGACTTTGAAGGCTCAGCATGAAGGACCTGCAGGAGCTTCAGAGGGAGCAACCACAGATAGTGGCTGAGGAACTGTCTTCAGGTGAGGAAGAGGTAAGGGAGAATGTCCCCAGTTCATTAATTAAGGAAATGTGTGCACAATGACTCTAACTAAATATGTAAGTATAAAGCAGTCCTATTACCATAAGAAAAGCATTACTTAAAATATATACTTAAAAGACTAACAAAATTGCTATGACAAGTTAATACAAAAGTATTTATTATGCTGTTTCATTACTGAATACTATGAGATGTCTACTAACTCTAGTAATTATTAATATAAAATACAAAATGTCAATTTACAAGTTGAATCAAGATGAACCAGTTAGAATCATTAATTGCTCTTAATACTTTTTACTTAAACAAACAATATATTTATTTGCTTATTTTTATTAACTGGAGAAAAATAATGAGGAAACAGAAAAATACCCCCCTCCTCCCCCCTTAATAGTGCTATGAATCCTATAATGACAGACGAATAAGAACAAAGTATTTTAAGTATAGACCAGTAATGAGGGGGAAAGAGGATGAGACATAATAAATATTTATCTCAGAAGATACATTTAACCACATAAATAACAGTAATTAAACAGACACCTTCACTGTGAAATTATATCACATCAGTTTGACAATCTCTATTAGTTAGACTTCTTAATAATAACTCCGAACAGGCTTAGAATAACAGAGAGTAAATGTTAAATAGTGCTGTTGAAGACCTTGTATCATTGTAAGTGCAGCAGGATTTAAATCAGTCAGCAAATATTGAAAATGATATACTTGTGATTTTTAATGTCAGTCATTATGTGACCCCAATCTTTAATAACTTCCTAATCATGTATAATTAATATGGAGAAGACACTATAATGTTCTTTTGGCTTTTAAGAAAGACTTTTTAAGGGTCACCACAGTGGAATGCCGGTCCGCTAATGATTGGCAGTTGATTTTTACGGTGCTGAGGTGCCAGCCTGACAGCCAACCTTCAACAAAGGCACGCCCATTCATGCATGTATTTCGAATGCCACTCGACCACAGGGAGGACATGCAGACTCCACACAGAAGGTGCTCCAGTTGAGAATCGAACTGGAGAACCTTCTGCTGGGAGGTGACAATGCTACTGCTGCACCACCAAAGACACTATAATATAAGACTGAAAACTGGACAGTCTATGAAATGACAGCCTAACATGCATAGAAGAGAAACTATATTTCCAGTAAAATATAAGTTCAACATTAACAGACTTATTTCCACTTTAAAACTGCTTTCATACATTTTGTCTTATAAAAAAAATGTATATTTTTTCTAAAGATCTTCCACAATACTTTTGAGAAACTATCCTTTTAAACAGCTTATCTTATTCACTGGTTGTATTTAGTATTTAAAAATATATATTTCCAATGGTTTATAGAAGTAAAAATATACATATAATACTGTGTTTATATATTTATATTTTTATAACATAAATTTAAAACATATATTTAAAAGAATAGGAAATAATTCAATATGTATATTAATTTTATTTGTACAGTGCATTTTAGCTTTAAAAAGGGTGAATGTCACTTTAAATAGTCAGAAAGCAAGAACAGCTGTAGTTTGACTGTTAACTAGAGCACTTATGTCATGTCTGAGCCTTTAACTTTTGTTTTAATTAGTTTGCACTTTCGCAAAGGGATTTGAACTAAGAAACAGTTCTAGTGCATGGGAAATCAACTAGTAAGGCAGAAAAAAGCATATTATCATGCAATCTTGGCAGGAAGTCAAGAAAGAGGTAAGCAAACAATTTTAAACATCTGAGAAATGGCTTTAGCTCATAGAAAGGTTAGCTGCAGTTAACATTCATATTGTATTCTTCTAAACAGACTGTTACAATTTAGTTAAGCCTGAAAGAATTACAGGCATAGAATATAAAGCATAACAGGCTGTAAATGGAAATGTAATCCTCAGTTCTTAACTACTATGTTTCAAATAAAAATTATTAAAACAGTGAGACGTAGGATAACCAACAGAAGTAACGTAATGCCTATAAATGCTTTTCTATAGCCATTTGACCATTATTTTTTAATATATCAGATCAAATAATAAGTTCAAACAAATATAAAATATGTAGCTTCTTTTTCAGTATGGTTTGTATAGCTTCTTTTTCCATGAAAGTATAGTAAACCAGTGAATGCAGCATATTATATTCTCTAAAAAGAATTATGTTTCCCTTTAATTAGTTTTATCTTTTTGGTATTAAATTGAACATTGCGAAGCTATAAAGCAGTGCATGAGTAAATTAGCATATATGAAATTGAACTAATTATTACTTCATCAGGGGCCCTTCATTTACTTTTTTGATAGTATTTAAAAAGGCACGTTATGCATTCTTCAAATAATTATTAATCTGTCTTAACTGCTATGTTATGAAGCTATAAAGCAGCGCATGAGTAAATTAGCATATATGAAATTGAACTAATTATTACTTCATCAGGGTCCCCTTATTTACTTTTTTTAATAGTATTCAAAAAGGCACGTTATGCATTCTTCTAATAATTATTAATCTGTCTTAACTGCTATGTTATGAAGCTATAAAGCAGTGCATGAGTAAATTTGCATATATGAAATTGAACTAATTATTACTTCATCAGGGTCCCCTTATTTACTTTTTTAATAGTATTTAAAAAGGCACGTTATGCATTCTTCTAATAATTATTAATCTGTCTTAACTGCTATGTTATGAAGCTATAAAGCAGCGCATGAGTAAATTAGCATATATGAAATTGAACTAATTATTACTTTGTCAGGGTCCCCTTATTTTCTTTTTTAATAGTATTTAAAAAGGCACGTTATGCATTCTTCTAATAATTATTAATCTGTCTTAACTGCTATGTTATGAAGCTATAAAGCAGCGCATGAGTAAATTAGCATATATGAAATTGAACTAATTATTACTTCATCAGGGTCCCCTTATTTACTTTTTTAATAGTATTTAAAAAGGCACGTTATGCATTCTTCTAATAATTATTAATCTGTCTTAACTGCTATGTTATGAAGCTATAAAGCAGCGCATGAGTAAATTAGCATATATGAAATTGAACTAATTATTACTTCATCAGGGTCCCCTTATTTACTTTTTTAATAGTATTTAAAAAGGCACGTTATGCATTCTTCTAATAATTATTAATCTGTCTGGTATGTTATGAAGCTATAAAGCAGTGCATGAGTAAATTTGCATATATGAAATTGAACTAATTATTACTTCATCAGGGTCCCCTTATTTACTTTTTTAATAGCATTTAAAAAGGCATGTTATGCATTCTTCTAATAATTATTAATCTGTCTTAACTGCTATGTTATGAAGCTATAAAGCAGCGCATGAGTAAATTAGCATATATGAAATTGAACTAATTATTACTTTGTCAGGGTCCCCTTATTTACTTTTTTAATAGTATTTAAAAAGGCACGTTATGCATTCTTCTAATAATTATTAATCTGTCTTAACTGCTATGTTATGAAGCTATAAAGCAGCGCATGAGTAAATTAGCATATATGAAATTGAACTAATTATTACTTTGTCAGGGTCCCCTTATTTACTTTTTAAATAGTATTTAAAAAGGCACGTTATGCATTCTTCTAATAATTATTAATCTGTCTTAACTGCTATGTTATATATTATTAAATAAGGAGAATATTACAAAAGAACGAGAAGAAACAAGAATAAAAAGTTAGGACACATTTACCTTCTTCCTTTGGAAATGTAATAAAAGTGCAGATTCTTTTTGTAAGATTTATTTGCAATCTTTTGATTTCTCCAAGTCTTTTGGGTTTCTTACACCATGATGAGAATGGACCCCATTCTTAAGTCAAAGTATGATTAAAGTTCATGAAATTAGTATTGTTTCAGTCTTTAATGTTAGCCAAAAGTGCTCTTCACAGCACCTGCAATGTGCCCAGTAATGACTCCTTCTCCAATTTGCATGGAGTTACATGGATTGGTAACATATCTAAATACGACTGTAGATTCTTTTTTATAAGACCCATTGCTCCTACTACTATTGGAACTGTCTGGGTATCTTTCTTCCACATTCCTCTCGTTTCTGCTTGCAGATCCTGATATTTTGCGACCTTGTGTCTCTCTGTACACAAGACACTGTTGTCATTGGGTGCGGTGATTTCAATGATCAATGCTACTCTTGTCTTCTTTTTTGGACCGCTATATCTGGTTTTCTAGCATCGATCTTTTGAACTGTTGGTAATGGGTGATCCCATGTGATATAAACTTCATCAGGGCTCATGTTTCCAGTGTTTTTTAGCCACTTCAATACCATAATGTTTGCACAATCCCCAGTGCAACAATCTTGCCACATTATTATGCCTTTCAATATACTATCCTTCTGCCATTAGTATGTAGCAACCAGCAGCAAGGTGTGCAACTGTTTCCAATTTGGTTTTATAAAACATATACTTGTCTATTTCTCCCATATGTTCAGTGGACTTTGTAAACCAACATGTATGGAGCTCAGTATCTTGGGTTGCCAGTATTAACCTTTCATCTCTTGGTTTGAATTTGCCTCTCCTCAACCATTCCTGCATTCATTCCTAATTAACATGAGGTTCTTCCAGAAGTTTTCTGTGCTTGCAACTATATTTATGCTTTTTCCACATTTCTTGCCTTCTCATCTGGTCCTTCACCTTACACTCTTTGTTTTTTGTTTTTTTTTGGCACATTCAGTTGCCTGATTTTTATCTATTTTTTTATTTATTTTTTTTTAACATTTGTTGACCGGGAAAGTCCGACTAGGTTCCACAGATCCTGTTTTCAGCGGATGGTTTGATTTCCATTCCTGCTTGACGCCAATATGCTTCTGTTAAATTAATAAACAAAAATGGGGATAAACCAAACTAGGAACTGTATATGGATAATTTATTAAGCACTTTCATCTCAAATAAAAGGAGACTTCATCAGAACAACAACCAGTTTAACACAGAACATTTAAATAGTGTCTACACATTTTCTAATAGATTAATCAACAGCGTCACTCCTACTTCCTGCTAAACTTTAACTCAATTTCCTGCTGTAAACTGCCGATGTATTTTAGTAAATTAAACTTATGCAAAGGTATATGTTCTTCATATATGTCTTTACACACGTGTGTTCTCCCAACAAAACACATAAATCTAAAATTCACAAGAACAGATAAAAAAATATATAGAAATAAAAACAGATACCTGATAACCCCCCCAAAAAAATTTAAATGCGTAAAATCTGCACAAAATAACATCCATTGGAAGCTTTTCCAGACATACACTATTCATCAAATATTTCGAATAAATGTGTACGTGTCATGACTAAATCAATATTAAATTTTTTTGACATACAGATAATAATTCTTATAGCCAAGTTCTTCCCCACACAAAACACCCATATTCAATTAATCATCCTTTATAAAAGCAAAGCAGACTTGAAAACAGGCTGATTGATACAGTTTCATTCAGACCTGGGAACGTGGCAGCATTGGTTCTAAGTTGCTATTGCAGTTCTTTAAATTCAAGGAGGTCATCAGTAGATCCCCCTCTTTGTCCCACATCTACATGGGCAATGGCTAAAACTTAAAATGATGGTCACTGTATTCATTAATATGCCTAGATAGGGCATTCTTAGAATCCTTTCTTCCTATATCATAGCAGTGTTGAAAGATTCTGTCTCTAAAAGTTTGCTTGTTTTTTCTGATGTAGAAACATTTACAAGATTGACATAAAGCTAAATAAACCACTGCTTTTGAACTGCAACAATATTTTTTTTTTAGTTTAATCACCCCATTTCACTTCACTTCACTTCACTTCACTTCACAAGGCCTCCATAGATTCAACTTTTGAGATTTTGCTCTCTAGACCTAGACAATCTGAATCAGAATTGGTATTGTCTATATTTCTGATCTAGCCTGCAAGAGGGAAGAATATTTTAGTTGTGATAGAAGATGTTTCTTGGGTATTCATCCCTGTGTGGCCTGTATTCTGTCTCAACTCTTTGTAGTGCTTGATGGAGCATTTAAATGTTCCCAAGCTCTCAAATTACCACTAAAAATAAATTTTTCTTAGAATCTAGTCCTGCTGAAATAAAATTTGCCACCTCGTCTGCAGTGTGAAATGAATCTATCAACCCTCCTTTGATAATTTGCAGAATAGAGTAATTGGACTTGGTATCGCTTCTCCCTGAATAGACACAGATAAGATGCTACAGTGTTTCAAGACCTGGTATCGCTTCTCCCTGAACAGACACAGATAAGATGCTACAGTGTTTCAAGACTTGGTATCGCTTCTCCCTGAACAGACACAGATTAGATGCTACAGTGTTTCAAGAGTTGGTATCGCTTCTCCCTGAACAAACACAGATAAGATGCTACAATGTTTCAAGACTTGGTATCGCTTCTCCATGAACAGACACAGATAAGATGCTACAGTGTTTCTTTTTAGGCCCCAAATCCCTAACACTCATGTGTGTAAAATACTGCAACTGAAATAAAATGCACACGGGGTCAGTACTTGAAGAGAAAGAAATGAAATAAAAGTTTTTGCACCTTCATCCATAAATGTCTGGACTTCAAAAACTAAAACCACTTTTAACACAAAGCATATATAAGTTAGACAACCAAATGACACTCTCACGTCATTTTTTAAAAAGACCTCTGTGCAGTAGTCTGGGACTTGCCTTTCCTGAGCTCCTGATATTGATAAATCACTGCCATCATTTTTGGATTTGAGAGTATTTCTTCATGGTCCATGTAGTTTAAGCATTTAAAAATAAACTATCTGGGGAATTTGATTTTGCAAGTCCTAGGCGTCACTGTGTGCACCCCCTCAGTTAAAACATCTTGGTTTTCCCCAGTAATTTCTTCATTTAAGCTGCAATAAAACATCTGGGGTTGTCACACTCTGTTTTCAGGAAGACCCAAAATTTGAACATTATTGTCTCAATATGAGTTTTCCACTTCCTCGGCTTTATCATCCAGCAAGTTTAGCATTACTTGATATTGTCTTGAGCTTCCCTCCAGTGCATAAATTCACTCAGTATTATCGGCAATGTCTATATGTCGGGCTGTCAGCAGGGCCTACACATGGTTAAGTGGTAGTACATTTTATATGGGATACATCTGCAGCTGCTGTTTAAAAAGCCTTGGCAAGTAGCTCTGTTGAATCTTTAATACAACGAATAAAAGTTCTATGGTGGAGGCAACCATGCAATAATCAATAACGACCGATGCTACTGACGTTAAAACCAGTTTAATAATGTGCACAGGTAAGCGCTTTCACAATAGCTTCATCAGACCAAAATCACACATTGTTAGACACTCCTTTTATAACCCTTAATTAATTATGATGTAAGCACAGCATTAACTAGTTGTGCGTTATATAACAAATGCATAAATCATATTCATCGCATATAAAATATGTAGAACAAAAATGACTGCATTCCTATGAGTCTATAGTATTTCTAAAATATAACAAATGTGCATTCCTGAAAATTAAGACATGTATAGAATCTCTCATGCCAAATAACATAAGAATAAAAATAATCAAATTGCATATGTAATGAATAATATATGAATGAACTTTGCAAAAGTGCATAAGATATAGTAAAATATTCTATTAACAGACTATAACAGAAAATGCATATAGAAATACTGTATGCATGAATTTAACAACATAACTCTATCTACGAGATTTTAAAATGGGTTTGAGGGAAGCCCTCTCATTTAACCCACTACCCCTATCAGCTCTGAGTTTTAAAATCCATGTCATTTCCCTTCTTTCAGTGCTGTTCCTAATATCACCTTATCTAATAATAGGTATAACAGCATCTATAGCCATGAAGCTAAATGTGTGTTATTCACCTAACATCATAACATGTTTGGCTAAGGAGTTGTTAACATAATGCACTCTGATGGCATATAGATGTTCTCTTATTCTAGTGTGTAACATCCTATTAGTCTTACCTATGTAAAATGAGGAACATAAATTACATTTATCTAAATAGACAATATGTGCTGTGTTACAGTTAGCAACTACTTTAAATTTATAAAGCTTCCCAGTATCAGGGTGAGTGAAACATCCTCTAGTATTAATATAACTGCAGTAATTGCAGTGTCCACATGGGCTAGTTTTTGTAGTGTGGCTAGAAATATTTCTATGTGTACTATGACAAAGCATTCTTCTGAGATTGGGTTTATTTTTATATCTAAAAGAGGGTTTATTGCCAACAATATCCCGTAATTCATCATTAGTGGTGAGAATCTTCCAATGATTATTAATTATGTTAAAGATAGCTCCATTGTCACTGGTGTAATAGAAAGGTATTTGTACACCCTTGGGATCTTGTCTTACAACCCTATCATGTGTCGTTCGAGTAGAAAAGTAAGGTGCAGCTTTATCTTCTCTAATTAAATCCATATCTGCAAGACCTCTTTCTATTTCAACATCATTGTAACCTTGAGCTAGCAACTTATTCTTAAAATCAAGTAGTGCTTGTTGGTAACCTCCATCTGTGGCATTCAGGCACAATATTTTCATTACTTGTCCCCTTATGATGTTCTTAAAAATATAATGGGGATGCATACTGCATCTGTGCAGTAAGGTGTTCCTATGACAAAGCTTTCTATAAACACCTGTATTAACAAAATTATCCATAACTCTTTCTATATATACTTCCAAATATTCTATATATGTATTAGAATATTTGTGTGTAAATGTCAAATAACCTGTCATTCTATTTATATCAATTACAAACAGCTCTAATTCTTCCACTTTGCCACACCAAAGGAGGAAGACGTCATCAACAAAATGACAATAGAATAACACGTCGTTTAAATAAATCAAAGTTGAATAGACAGTCTTCCTCCCATAGAGCCAAGACCATGTTGGTGCAGCTGTTGGCACAAGAAGTGCCCATGGCTACGCCATCACATTGAATATAAAGGTCCTGCTCAAATACAAAGATATTATTTTCCAAGATAACTTCCAAGAAAAGACAAACTAAGTCTATGTATCTATTTTCAAAACCACCATGTTTAAGTAGATATTTTTTTAACTGAATCAATGCCCAAATCATTTGGGATAACAGTGAATAGTGACTGGACATCTAAAGTAACGAATAATATATCAGAATTCAACATGTGTTTATTAGTAAAACTACATAAGTCTACCAAAAACTGCTTAGTGTCCTTAAGGACAGTGGTATTCCTATCCAAAACTGGTCTCAAGGCTTTCTCCACATAAATTGAGAAGGGTTTGGTGCACCACCCCTTACCTGAAACTATAGGCCTCATCGGTGGACTGACATTATCTTTATGAACCTTAGGTAATCCCTGTATAAAAGGAATCATAGGATATTCTACTACTAAATAATTGCCTAATTCTAGTGTGGTGTCAAGGATTGTAATTAAATCATCTATTAAATTAAGTATTTTATATTTAATTTCTTCCACTTTTTCAATATTTATCAATTTGTAATACTTGTCATCACTCAACATCCTTAACATGGCTTCATGACAGTCCATCACAACAACCGGACCCCCTTTGTCTGCTGGTCTAATAATTATGGTGGAATCATTCTGTAATCTAGACAAAGCGATCCTATCTTTAGCAGTGAAGTTATTAAACCTCTTCTGAGACTTATCAGATTTACCATTCCCATAATAGTCATGCAAATCATCTTCGACCATTCTATAAAATGCATCTATTAATGGATGGTTATTAGGCATATATGTGGTTGGTTTTTTGAAATAAAGTTTACTATCACCAGAACAGCTTCCAAACTCATGCTGTAACATGACATTCCTTAAAAACATTTTGATGTCAATTAATACATCTGTTAAGTTATTAGTGCTAGTTGGAATAAAGTTTAAACCTCTATTTAATACATTAATTTCATCAAAATCTAATGTCCTTTTGGAGATATTCAGGTCTAGGTTGTTCCTATCTGCTGCCACATCTTTTTGAGAGACTGATTTGATTGTCTCTCTATCAAAAGTTTCCGCCTCATCCTGCCATGACTGACAGCGCGGTCTCTCTTTACCCCCTTCTCCATAGATATGGGAAGGGGGAACTGAGGAAAACCCATGGAATTGGATGGAACACAGTCTTTACCATTTCTATTAGTTATAGAAATCTTAGGTCTAATTACTTGTTGATTGTTACATGACACATCAGTGTTGTCATCTCTATTATTCAAAAGCTGTTCATCCTGTGGGGCAGTTAATAAAGATGTAGAAGGATGTGGGCTTTCAATCACTTTATCTGTTGAAATTATAGTTATATTAGAAGTCGTTCCTGTTTGTTTAGGAGTGGAATGACTGATGTTGTTATTAGGAGTCACTACAGATGTCACAGAAGTATCAGATGTCTGTTTATGAACTGATTTATAATTCTGTACTGCATTAGTATTACCCAGTTGCTTTTCTCTGGGTATATTAGCCACATTAGTTCTCCCATGATTATTCTGTCCCATGTCACGATTAATTCTGGGCCAAGTGAAATCATGGCCCTCCCTGAAATCCTTAGTGTCTCTATCGATTTTAGTGTGCTTCTGTTGTAATAAGCGCCTTTCATAAACCAAAATACCATCTAATACAGTGCTGAGAACACAATCTACTATATCAGGTGAATAACGTTCATACAATGCTTCCTGCTGCTTTAAAATGGACACTTTTAACTTTTCTTCTTCTGGTTTGAAGAAGTCAATAAGTAACTTAATATAATTAAAGCTCACCTCTAAATTTAATTTTTGCCACTTGGCCAAAAATTCCAGATATAAATCCCCATAAGTGGGCATATTCAAAACTCTTAAGCCCCTCAGTACAATGCCTCTGTTGATGCATACCTCGAAATGTTGTTGTTGTACCAAGAGTCATTTGAATTTCAAGGAATCTCCTTCCAACTTTTCTACAGCTAAACATAGCTCTTCCAGCTCGGCTATATCTTCAGAGACTGCCAAATCTTCACAATTAGCCTCATACAGAAACAACGGATTATTGTCGTTCCTTAAACAGGCCATTCACGGCTCTGTTGAATCTTTAATCATTTTAATATTTTTAGCTATAGTAGTCCACATGACATCCACACCCCGTTATCACAGACACAAGTCTTCCATCAATGGATTATGGGTAGAAAAGGCGGATGGAGGAAAAGCTGCATTATTCCAGACTGACTTCATTAGAGGGTTAAACTATTTGATATATATATATATATATATATATATATATATATATATATACATATACATTTTCACATATTTTAATGGATCACTTGTTCAGTGACTTTAATATAATAAGGGGTTGTGGATTCTCTTATGGCTCAGAATATCACTGACAATATTTTGTCCAATCACGTTACAAAACTTGCCCCAGATTTACTATTCTTTTGTGCAGGACTAGCTCAGTCCTGCATGGAGGCGGCCATTTAGGAGCAGGACAGCAGCGCACCATGCACAGTAATGAGGCGTGCTGCCTGAGCTCCTAGGTTTACATGGAGCCTGTAAGAGTGCAGGGGGTGTGTCTGAGAGCAGAGCTCTCAGAATATACACACCCCTGCAGTGAAGAACAGCAGAAAGGGGTATGGAATGAGTGAGACCACTCATAGGTGATTGCATATCCCCACCAACAGTTCCCCTTGTGTACAACAACAACAGTATACAAAAATAAAATGAAGAAACCCTTTATTTTATTTTACAAATCCAATTAAAGCTAACCGTAGGTGTGTGGGTGTGCCCATCACTTAGCTATGGTTAATGCAGCTTGAATAGCTGAAGAGGATAGCAAAGAAGATATATGCAAATGAAGCAGTATAGCAATACTGTAGTGGGCAGAGCATTCACCTTACAAGCAGGCATTCCCAGTTCGAATACCACTGCAGCACACTCCATTTTCCATGGTAAAGCACGGTATGAGTAATATTTATGTTGCATAACCCACTAAATAACATATTTTCATAAACCAGAGTACTGCAGTAAATGCACATGTGAGGTGTCAGTGTCATAATGAATAAGGCACTAGTAAGCAGGTTTAAGCACAAATAAACAGTAGTAAGCATATTTAAGCACTAGTAAGCGGGCTTAAGGCCATTTGTGTGGTGGTAGGCAATGCCTACACTGGTTAAGCAATTCTAAAACTAACTCTCTGTAAGCAGATGTAACGGCAGGTTAGCACTGCTTACCATTGCGCAAACCTGCTCACAACTGCTCAAAAGTGCATTAATCACTCTGTATCCAATGGCCCTTGTTCTGCCCATCAACAAAATAAACAACCATGCGAGGCTTGAACCCAGGACCCTATACACCATAGTCATAGTAGTTAACCACCAAGCCATCACAAAACTACAGATGAATGAGGTATCAGCAAACAAGTCCTCACCATAATAAAAACAAACTGAACCTGTGAAAGGAATCAGTATAGAGTCATATGTTCCATAACCCACTGAATAACATAAATATGTGAACTGGAGTACAGCAGTAAGCCCAGAAGTGAGGTGTAAGTGTAATAGAGAGTTGAAGTCCCCAATAAAACACAAGGATCCCATAGAGTGTACGTATACATTAATCATGACTACCAGGTAGATATATAAGATGAAATGAATAAGAAATCAATGCCAAAAAGGAAATATAATGCAAAGTCTAATGTAAGCAATGCTAAGCATTGCACAAGCCAGCTTAGAAGGTGTAAGCAATGTGTAGACCAGCTAATTCACTATGCCCAGTGGTATACCCCTTTAAACAATGCCAACCTTAGGTAAGGAGGTTTGCCCATAGCTTAGCCTTTTCAAAACTGGCCAATCACGGAAAAGTGCAGGAAATCAGCCCTACTTAAACCCAAGAGGCAAGAATACATCTCATAACTAGTTGTAGCCTCCCCTTGCAGGCACTATGGCAGTAAGGGGAGAAGGTGTACACTTTTGGGTGCAGCACTGGTGCATCCAGGAGTCCAAGGTCATGGCAGGACTCCTAGTTAAAGACCATGATCAGAGACTGCTGCAAGGCCAGTAACAGGGCTCCCAAAATAAGGCTGAGGCATGGGACAATCTCACCCGTGACCTCACCAGTGCCACTGGCATACCCCAAACGGGTGAGCAGGTCAGGCACCACTATGCCAACCTGAAGCAGCATAAGGGGGACCTCTTGGAGGAGTGGCTCCAAGAGGCTAGAGCGGCAAGGGATGTACCAGTTGTGTGTAAGTATCACCCCAGTATGTGTATAATAATTGCCAGCTCAGGTATATCATGGATAGGTATGACTAAATATTCCTCTTATGTCCCCCACAGCTGCAATGGTGCAGGCTGCAAACCAGGAGGCCCACATCAGTCGCCTGGCAAGGTTGCGATGTGAGGCAGGTCAGTAATAACCAAGCATGTACTGTCATAGGAAATACATCTAAAAGTAGTAGTAAATTCAATGCCTGCAAACCGGTATTGTTCAAGGCAAGTACTGCATACACTAGAGAATATGGCAGGAAAAGTCTCATATTGTTTGCAGATCAATAAAAGTGTAGTAGCCTGCCAAAACAGGTCTAACTGCTGGACTGTATGTGTATATTCTGGTATCATATGGTAATGTAGAATTCCAATCATGTAATAGTACTGTTGTATTAAACACTGTTACCCACACCTTGCACCATAAATTGAATGTGCAGGAATGCCTGTATATGACAGGTGTAATCCCCAGAGGCCATTTAGTACAACTGAGAGACACATAGACAGTAAACAGGGAAAATGTAGACAACGAAAAATGAATAGCACATGCAACTGGGCTGTGAGCTGCTGTTTTTTTTATTTTTTAGCACACACACAGCCACAGTTCGAATTCTGCCAGTGGTAGTAGTCTGCATACAGAATCATTCCCCACAACTGTATAGATATGTCCAGAATGTCTATTAAAGTGGCCCATATCTGTTGCCTATCACCTGTCCCCCTGGGAAATCAGTGGGATGATCCCAGACATATAGGCAGCAAACAGGAAATACAACTGATTGACACACATCTATGAGAACAAAGCTGACACACTAGCAACTCTCCAATACCTTATGTGACTAGGAAACCACATATGTCCCATTTACACCCCAACCTGTCAAGCTGTGGTCAGAGTGTGTACACTAACAGAGTGAGATGTATATGTATAATAGTAATGTGTAATCTGGTACTGTGTGTGGGAGCATTCAGTTAGTGCTAATAAACATTTCTCCCACAGGTTTGTCAGATACCAGCACTGTGCCCAGAAATACAAGAATGATATGCAGTTGCTCTGAATAATGATGTATTACACATCATTGTCACCTGCACTGTCCTACAACATATAACTGTCTAGGAAATCTGTATAACAGTCTTGTAATACAAGGTCAGAATGCAAAATCACATGGGATTAATAAGACAGAAAGCAGATAGAAGATATCCAGGAATATCTACATAGCAGACACAACTGTGATGGACAGTGTTTAAGTTGTAGCAGACACAGCCAAGGTCTGAAACCTGGGAGTGGAATTAGGCTGCATACAGAATCATACCACACAACTGTACAGATGAGGCCAGACTGTCCAGTATATGGGCCCATATCTGCTGCCTGTCCTCCTGTCCCTCTAGTAAGTCTGTGGGATGATCCCAGAAGTTTAGCCAGCAAACAGGGAATACAAGTGATTGTCAGACATCATAAGAACACACCTGTCACTATAGCAACTTGCGAAACTGTTAGGAGAGTAATATTTCAAGTATGTCCTATTTACACTCCCATGTTGTCAAGCTGTAACTAGTGTGTACAGTAACAGAGTGAGATGTATGTCCATAATACTAATGTGTAATCCGGAACTTTGTGTGGCAACAGTCAGGTAGTGCTAACAAACATTGCTTCCACAGGTACATTGGATATGAACACTGTGCTGAGAAATACAGAACATTATAACCTGTACTGGTACAGTTCACTCTGGTATTGTAGGGAACTGTGAGTGTTGTAGTTTCTCTGAATAATAAAGTATCACTGGTCACTGGCACCCACACTGTGCTGCATAATATAACTGTGTAGGAAAGCATGTATATATGTGTGTCAGGTCACTAAAGGTGGAAGAGGGCAATATTCTAGATATATCCCGGTACACCAGCATGTGGTCAACACATGGCCAGAGTCTGTGCAGAAAGAGTTGGATAGATATGTGCATAACATCAACCTGGAATCTGGGAGTATGTGTAGAAACAGTGTTAACAAACATTCCCTCCAAAGTATACCAGGTAAGAGGTGTATACTGCAGGTAAAACCAGTTCAGGTATAACGATGATGACAGCCATATCACTGTCCAAACTAAGGCTATAGGATAGTGTAGTAAGATTTGTAAGGTACAGATAACAGCACTGACTAGGAAAGTAATGTGGAGTACAGGAATATACTAGTTGTTAATTGACATTTTCCTCTCCCCCCACCATATCTCCAACAATAATCAACATACCCATCCCAACTGGTATGTAATGACTCTGATAATGTCCAATTGTTTGATAAATATTTTAATGGTTCCCATGCATGTGCTATATTGAATAATTCCAACATTGGTGGCATGGTGCCATCAATGTACCTACATGCTGTTCTTATTAACACTGTGGTCCCATATATGCATGTGTTCTGTTTGCTATGCAACTGTTCCGTATCTGGTGTTTGGGTTAATGGGAATATCTATGCATGCTGTTATACCTAACCCTGGAATGTGTTGACTATTACTAACCCATATATAATGATGAAATCTAAACACTATAGCACGCTTGGGAAGGCCGGTCCCAGCGGACCCACCTCTCCCACCTCAGTTGTCTCTGGCACTGGGCACCAGCATGTCTGGGGCTCAACCCAGGACTACCTGCACCACCTTTGGGTGGAACCAACTCAGGGTATGGAGGTCACCCCCCCAGGAGTGGGCACGGACAGGCATCTATCACCCTTCGCCAGGTCAGGGTCGTGGTGGGTAGAGAGATCAACCAGCAGTTTTGTGATCTTCTATGGCAGTTTGAGGGCTATGTGTTGCAATTAGAGAGTCAGTCTGGCTCTGCAACTCAGCCCCCAGCACAACCACCTTCGGGGCTGTGAAGGTGCAGTGGTGACTGCCCATGGGTGGGGACCGCAGTCCCACTGTTTTTACTAGGGGCTTGTGGGCTTCCAATTTCCCAACACCCCTCCCCATCAAGGTGTTTACCCCCACATGTTTCATATACCACCACTGTATGTGCCTTGTGTGTCTTGTCTGTTAACTTACCCAGCCTACCTCCCCAAATATACCTACTACCCCTCCCCAACATCCCACTCTCACCTGAGGGAAAAAAAGGGCAATCTGTTCCCACAAAAAATCTCTCCCCATACATAGCTGTCCATTTCCCACATGTGTCCACTGGACATATGTAATCCAGTCTAACTGGCATCACAACATATTATTGTTGTCCTCACCCCCTCCCAGGAGTTTAAGTGTCCAAATCTACCTCCAAATTCAGTGTATATGCACATGTGTTGCTGTAGAAGAAATGGACAGCTGTGGACCTTCCCTACACCCTTCCTGCACATCCCTGGCTATTTTCCCTACTGCCTTTCCCTCTTTGTGCCCCTTTTTTCACCACTTTCCTATAAACCCTTTTTTCTTTTCTTTTCTTTTAAAGAAATTAGTGTATGGGTAAGTGGGACCAAGCACTTTTAAGCAGCTGTAAGCGGGTTTAAGCTTGTTTGCATGGGGGTAAGCAATGCCTACATGGGCTAAGCAATTCAGAAGCAAATTGAGTATAAGAAACTGTAACCCGAAGTTAGCAGTGCTCACCTCCACGCAAACCTGCGTATAACTGCTTTAAAGTGCCTTAATCACACTGTATCCAACGGCCTGTGTTTTGCCCAGCAACAAAATAAACAGCCTCTGTAAGGCTCGAACCCAGGACCCAGCATACCATAGCCAAAGTGATTTGCCACTAAGCCATACCAGATATACATAATCCTGATGTTTTCAAAAACATATCATCCAGTCCAGGTAGTCAACAGTAAAGAGAGTGCACTCCAACATTTAGATGTATGTGTGTGTCAAAATATATTAATATCTAAACAGATACAACATATCTATTTATGTGTATATATATACATATATATATATATATATATATATATATATATATATACATATATATATATATATATATATAAATATATATATATAAAATATAGAAATATATATATATATGGGTCTACTGCTTTTCTTTGAATACCACGTATTCGAAAAAGAGCAGTAGACTGCTCAGTTAAGCAAAAGTGCACTTATTCAAAAGTGCACTTCCACAAACTGAGCCTCTGTGAATGGATCACACCACAGTGGAGGACAACAAGAAAACATGCTATGTCCTCCACTGTGGTGCAGTAGTCATGGACCTAAGGGTTAGGGCGCGGGTCATGGTAAGGGTATAGCCCTACTAGCAATACCCTTACCATGACCCGTGCCCTAACCTTAAGGTCTGTAACTACTGCACTTTAGGCAGTAGCAGCCCATTCACTGAAGCAGGTTTCGCGAAAGTGCACTTTCGATTAAGTGCACTTTCGCGTAACCCAGGGTCTACTGTTTGAGTTCGAACAAGTGTATTTTCGAACTCATACAGTAGACCCATATAAATATATATGAACATACATACATGTAAATGCCTACATCTATAGATATGTCTACATCTATATGTCTATATATATATGGCAGGTTATATATATGTCAGCAGATACATCTAGGTATATACGGACATACATCTCTAAATAACAATAGGAAAATAACTAAAACAGATATGTCCACATGCAACGTTAATGGGGTTGAGAGGCCCCACATCTTGCACAAATAGGTATACCCACCACAGCCAAACATGTCCACCCTGCAATACACTACCAAGTGCTGCAGAACCCATAACCAGGACCTGACATGACATGGGCATCCCTAGGCTACATATACACAGACACACACACACACATATATATATATATATATATATATATATATATATATATATATATATATATATATGTAACTGGGTCTACTTCATATGATCAAAAGTTCATTTGATAGAAACTCATTTGACTGAGACCATAACACCGAAATTTCAAAACACTGAAAACCCATTTAACTGAAAACTCATAACACCTAAACATTTCAGTGAATGATATATGCCCTTTAACCCACTGTAGTGTGATCATGGAGGTAGAATATATAGTTAGGGGGGTATGGTGGCACAGCCCCCCACATTGGGGGTGTGTGGGGGGAGTAGCACCCCCCCCCCCCCACATAGTTTAGGTAAATATTGTTTTTTTGCAAAGAGTTATTCATTGCAGTTTTAAGTATCCATATGTATGGTTTAAAATGTCTGAAATATGTGTGGGGCTCTGCCTCCCACACCCCCTAACTATATATTCTAACTCCAGGATCATACTACAGTGGGGAAAATTGCATAACCCTTGAAATTTCATGTTTAGGTGTTATGAGTTTTCAGTCAAATGGGTTTTCAGTGTTTTGAAATTTCGGTGTTATGGTCTCAGTCAAATTATTTTCTATCAAATGAACTTTCGATCATATGCAGTAGACCCATGTAACTACACATACACATGCAGAGATATGTACAGTAAATAACATATGTAGTATATTCACACAATATGGAACAGCCACTATTCCCACAGTTACCATCTTACCAACTGGAGACTGTATGAGCCACCCATAGAAATGACATTCATTGCCTGCAACATATACCCACAGAGATATCAATGGATATAACACCACGCACAGGTGTGCATAAATGGGAAAGCTTTATTTGTGTACTATTACAGTTGTATATGCCATGTCATATAGCTGTTTAGACATGGACACCCATATAAACTGAATAATGCAACTGTGACACAGTTATACTAATACAGTAGTCTGGAAAGGTTAACAAATGTTTCTATCCAGGCCAAGGCCATCAAGTAGTACAATAATAAAGGCAGAATGGCCCACAGGATACCATACAATCAATGGTAAACAATGCAGGTGTATAGTTCAGCAGCCTCTATCTACACTCTGTAGACAATCCCTAGGGGTTAAAGACCTTAGTTGATACAATGGGATGTAACTATTACATAACAAGGCACAACTGACACCATCACAAGCACACTGACAAACAGAACAGTCTGTATGGCAGGTGGCAGTAGGCCTGCATTTAACCAAGGTGGATTGTATAGTAATGTACATCCATATACCTTAGGGCAGTTCATTCCTGATGATCTTCAGGACTTTGTGCTTTCAGGATACTGTAGCGCTCCCATATACATATATACATACACACACACACATATATATATATATATATATATAGATGTATGTGTATATAGCTATGTATGTATGCACATCCTATGTGTACAGATATGCCTAGTTATGTTGGTATATATGTAGATATCAATAACTATATTTGCATACATATCAATTCTGATATACCTACTACTGTCAAAATATATGCAGATATCCATACGTATATGTACATATGTATCCCTATCTGTATATGTGTAGACATATATTGCCCTGTATATGTATATATCTGGGTGTTTATTTGTATATCTATGTACATATACATATCCATCTATGTATGGTGATATGTATATCTGTATGTCTATATAGACATCTGGATAAGTATATGTACATATATCATCATCATATGTCCTGAACAAGGAGTTTAGCCCTACCTCAGCCCCTGTAGACCCCACATCATAGTGCAAGGGGATGTCAGGTATGTATAGCAGGTATACTTGCAGAGTATTGCTACTGTAATAGGGATTGTCTTCACAGACATGGTGTGTGTGGGAGGTCACATCTACTTTTAACATGTGTGCCATTGGCTACTGACAGACATCCTAAAGACATCATAGTACAGTATCACTGCTAGAACATAATGCTCCTGTGGACTACAGCAGAGATAATATCCAATATAAGTGGACAGTCTGACACACTCTAGACAGTCCAGAGGTATACACATAACCTCGTAGTGCAAGACATGTGGACCAGTCCTGACAATGTGGATGTTAACAGCCATGTAGATGGATATAACATATAACTGGTATACATTTCTTCCCCATAGGTAATGCATTCACACATCCCTGCTTGTCCTGCCACATAATAACCACTGGTAAGAGGGTGCCATGGCCACATACCACCCACCAGATATTGACATACATCTGTACACCATCCCACTGCTCTGTCTGACATACATGACTGTTAGGGTGGCCCAGCAACTGTACATCTGGCAAGTAACTGGAAATTACATCTCACTGGTTAAGTACACTAAGCTGCTAGGCATGTAACAAAGCACTGTGCAGGCTACAGGCAGACCAGCTCAACACTGGCCTACATGTCCTATGGGGGAATGCACATGTACCTGCACACAGATAGCAGGCTCTACAGGCATGCCACAGCAGATTAACATAAACCTGTGTGTAGGTGCATCACCACAACCAATGTGAACACAGCCACAGCTACATACAGCATGCTAGAGTATTATTACAGTATGTGGACTATCTGTTCAACACCAACCTCATATGTGCCACCCACCCCCTCACCCTACATATACCGGGGCCCTACACAGTGTGGCCCACTGCCTGTCTGTGGCATGGGACATGTGCGTGTATGGCCCTACAAACATGTAAGCCGATAGGGTAACATAGAGTTGAGCAGCATGTAACATCAGATATAACAGGACCAAGAACAATGACATCTACCACAGTCTGTACACAGGCCAAGGTACATATTAACAACACACACACACTGCCAACAATCACCATAAATACACAGACCTCAGTACTGTACACACAACCACAGAATGTCCAGGCTATGTCATCAAATTTAACCCCTACTATACATTACATGTGTAGCAGTCTGATATCTCACTGGCATGTTCTCAGATATGATGTCAGTAATTATGGTGTACAGTACATATTCACCCCTTACTGCATGACATATGTACAAAGGTTGTCAGGGTTATGGCTAGAGGCATATACACAGGGCCAGTATTGACATGTTGCTGTGATAACCTCATACATTTACTGTTGTAACAGGGTTTGTTGCACCATATGTCCTATGAGGGATATGAAGTCAGTAACTCACACAGCTATCACTATCTACAGACTGCAATCCTCACACTACCTTCTGCAGTTCACAGATAGGTGCTTTGTGGGTAACACCTGAAACAAAAGGTAACACACACTGGCCAGTCTGCAGATGGCCCTACAGATGGGTGTTCCCTCATAAACATAGCACTGACATGGCAGGTATGTAAACATGTAGGACAGCCATATCCACACATACCCTGTTAAAACAACATTACTCCAAATGCAGTGTAGCAGCACTTACAGTTTGTAGTCAGGTCAGGCACATCCCCCTCCTGTGTGTTGGCCTGTTTCCACAGTGTATGTTGTTAGAGGTAAACCCCAATTCCATCTGAGATGCTGTTTGCCAGACAACAGATCGAGCTCCTGGTCACAGTGAATGAAACACCCATCACCCACATGATGTTCCTAGATATTGGGGTGTGTTTGTGCAAAGGGTATGTGGGGGTGTCTGACACCAGACAGCATGCTTCAATATGCCAATGGTGATTGTAGTGAATGTGAATGTGGTCATACGCATCATACACCACACACACAGACATGGGTGCCAGTACTGACATGCATGTGTGCACTACTTTATGGGTGTGTTGTGGTTGATGGTGCCAGATGGCTAGACAAGGCTAGGTGATAGGTATACCTTGGCATTAGGCCACATGAAAGTGGTCTGAATTGTGGCTCAGGGGTTTAGTGTCTGGAGTTGCCCACACAGGTGGGTATTGTATTCACCGTCCAGTCACCTGGGTGACTATTGCTTGTGGCCAACGCTGTGCATTGCTTGCCATGTATGTGTTCTTTTGTCTATGACATGGATGGTGTCTTGGATGTGCATATCTCCCACATGCATGTACAGTGACATATGGAACTGTACCTGGTGTGTCTGGCCCATGTTATCATCAGATGTGCCAGTCCTGGCCTCATGTGGCGGGAACTGTTCATGGACAGCAGGTTGGCCCTGCACCTATATTGATAGCATGATACCAGTGTTCCCTGATGACAGTGGCATCTGTCCATACAGAGCTTGTGTTTCAGGCATGTCATGTCTTTTGTGGGTCACATTTGATCGCACCACAGGTGTTGCAGGTGTTCAGTAAATATGGGGAAGGTGCACTGTTGGCATGTACTTGCCTATTGGACTGATGGACAGGGTTCCATGCCCTCTGTAGTGCACTGCAATAACACCATGGTTACTATCAGTGGGCAATAAGCAGGGTAGAACCAACATAGCGGCTGTTCGGCTGTTGCCTAGGCAATTGTGTGTGTGTGTGTGTGTGTGTGTGTGTGTGTGTGTGTGTGTTTGTGTATGAGACATGGGTTGATAGTGTACCCTGGGTAATACAATGGTTGCTAACGTTGTTCAGCTGGCATTGATGTCACATTTAGGGGTATGGATATGCACCCCAGCCTCTTGGCTATTTCACATCTGTTATCCCTGTATGGTGGCCATTGTGATATATACTTGGCCCACCATATAAAAAGTTTGCAAAACCCGCTCCACATTGCATCCAGTTGTTACACACCCACAACCGCCACCACACAGGATACAAATGACAAACACAGACACACAAACACACACACACACGCACACACACACACACACACACACACACACACACACACACACACACACACACACACGAACACACACACACCTGTCATGTCTGTGATTGGAACTCCTGCCTAATTACTATATTACACTATAGCACTATGCCGTTATAGCACGCACCACAAAGATTACTGGAGTTCTCCTTCCCCAAAGGTCTATTTCACAGTGAATGACATCAGCAGGATTGCCAAAGTAGGGCATTTGAATTGTAGGGAGTGTGACTACACTAAAATGCATTGATCTCTACACAGAGTCAGAAAGACACACACACACACACACACACACACACACACACACACACACACACACACACACACACACACACACACTTGCCATTTCTGGGATTAGAACTCCTACCTAACTACTTTATCACACTACAGCAGTACACGGTTATAGGACGTGCTATGGAGATTACTAGGCTACAACCTTCCCAGAGGTGTATTTCTAGGTGGATGACATCAGCAGCCTTGCCAAAGTCAAGTATTTGAATTGTAGGGAGTGTGACTACCCTAAAAAGCATTGCTCTCTACACAGACAGAGACAGACACACACACAAACACACACACACACACACACACACACACACACACACACACACACACACTTGCCATGTCTGGGATTGGAATTCCTACCTAACTAGTTTATCACACTACAGCTGTATGCAGTTATGGGACACGCCACAGAAATTACTAGGCCACATCTCTCCCAAAGGTGTATTTCCCAGTAGATGACCCCAGCAGGCTTATCATAGTAGGGCTATGGAGAGGGCAGTGTGTGTGCATGGGCCATAACCCATTCATCTAGAGGTTGACACACCACATTCGGGCGCACACAGGGTCATATTTTACAGGTACGTGTATACAGCTGCTAGATGACTACTTCCTTGTACAGGTATGTTGCACAGCTAGCACATGCACCACATAGTCTGTACTGCTGACATATACCAGTGGTTAATATCTACAGGGAGTGACATCTGAACCTCACGTGGTTTTAGCCCTTTGGTTGTGTGCTGGCTGGGACAGGCCTGGATGGCTCCTTGTCACAGTCACTCTCTTCCTCTTCCACACATCTATGTATGTCTACCTTTGGCTTATTATAGTGTGTTGTGATTAGATATATGTCTGTATTCCTCTCCACTGTGTGTGCAAAGCATGTGTGGTGCATACTGAGGAGTGTCTGCACTAACATCTGTGACTGCCAGATACGTCTGCTCTACTGGTGATTGCAGACAAGGCCTTTGTGTGTTAAGTGTGTGAGCATGCCCAGTATGACCTTTCAGTATGTTGTTGACTGACATTGCCTTCATTTCTCTGTGTGTGTGAATTGTGTGAGCATGCCCAGTATGCCCGTCTGTATTGAAAGTGTGGACCAAGTCCAGGTAGTCTGTACTGCAGTGCTGACCCATGTGTTATACACCTACAGGTAGCATACTGTTTCTGCAGGGTATCCATCGATCATTTGGCATTGCCTGTTACTACATTTCTACATAGGATGGGGGGCACACCTGACTATTTCTACATTTCTACACAGGATTGGGGGGCACACCTGACTTACTACATTTCTACATAGGTTGGGGGGCACACCTGACTATCTCTACATTTCTACACAGGATTGGGGGCCACACCTGACTGTGACTACATTTCTACGTAGGTTGGGGGGTGCACACCTGACTATTTCTACATTTCTACACAGGACTGGGGGGCACACATGACTGTTACAACATTTCTACATAGGATGGGGGGGCACACCTGACACTTGTACATATTTGTTATGACTGTACTGGTATGTTAGGTACTCCATTCCATTCTGTATTCCTACCTATCAAGCTGACTAGAGGCATACCAGTGTACTACAGATCTTAGCTTTGATTTATATACATATTAGTTTCTGACTTCCTACCCTTCAGAACTAATGTCCCACTGCCTGAACTGCTTTAGTCTGTCTATGTAGACCTGGGGGGAGATTACCCCTAGGCATCATTCAGATGCCATAGCACAGCCTTTGTTTGTGTTTCTTTACACCTGTCCTCTGGCTGTGACTGTTGTTGGGTATGTTAAGCCCCCTGACTGGCATGTGTGAGTCACTTTCCTTGTGGGTGTCCCAGTATTGGGGTGGTGCTGCAGGGCTGCCTATGTCAGATGCACATAGTACACTCCCTACACATGGCTGATCACAGGTAGTGTAATGTTTGGCATCCCTTTTACTGTATGTGAGAGTGAGAGAGAGGTGTTATTCCCTGGGTCCCTCCTGTGTCAGTGTATGTGCTATGTGTTGCCTCGTTGCCAAGGCCAGGGCATACTGGGTATGCCGCCTTCTGCCTACTGGGATAGGCTCAGTTTGTTTCTCCTCTGAGTCACTCTGTGCCTGTGTAGACCATGGCAATGGTAGGGGTCTGTGTGGCCCTACCCCGTGCTGCTCCTGCTGCAGCTGTTTCCACAGGATCATATTCTGTAGCATGGCACATACAAGGACAATTTGGGTACATGCAGCTGGTGAGTAGTGCAAGGCTTCACTGGATGTGTCCAGTCACTGGAACCATGACTTGAGCATCCCAAACACATGCTCTACTATAATTCTGGTCTGTGTGTGTCCCTCATTATGGAGTTCTTGTTCATGTGTGTGTGTGCATTTCTGATGGGTGTCATCAGCCACGGCTCCAGTGCGTATCCAGCATCCACAACTAGGTGACCGTAAGGGATGTCCCCATTGACAAATCTCTGGTACAGCTGTGTCAGATGCCAGATGTGGGAATTGTGATAGCTTCCAGGGCAGCCACCACACACATTCATTATTATGCCCTGGGCATCGCACATGACCTGGCAGTTGATGGAGGGGAAGTCCTTGTGGTTGATGTAGACCCTACCCCGCTCACCAGGTGGTGCTTTGATGCATATGTGCATGCAGTCTATTGCACCCACTACCTCAGGGTATTCTGCTATTTGATGGAAAAGTTGCATATTGCTGGCCAACGCCTCACGGGTGCTGGAGAAATATACATGCTCACCGACATGTGCTGACATGGCATCCAGGAATTGGTGGAGTACCCTGGATGCTGATGCCTGTGAGATCCCCATAATATACCCAGTTGGCCGTTGGAAGGTACCTGGAGCTAGTATTCTTAGGCCTACACGTACCTTGGTATCCACTGGGATAGGTTCCTCTCTGTTAGTTCTGTGTGTGAGGCTTGGCCAGAACAGCTCAACAGTTTGCTGTAGGAGGTCCCTGTCCACCTTATACTGTTCCACTATCTCCAGCTCATGTAGCCCCTGATAGGTTACCCTGGGTCTGTACACTCTTGTCTGTCCCCTCAGTGTGGGTTGGTCGACAGCATTCGCATACTCACCACCCTCAGCCTCTTCCACAAGTTGTTGTATGATAGCTATTGCAGTCCCTATCATTCTGCTGTTGTGAGTGTTAAAAGTTCCCCACTTGTTTACACTGGTGGTGTAGAGTGTGGGAAAAACCATAGGGGAAGGTGTTTGCATAGCTTATAATAGTGTTCTGAGCTGGGCTGGTCTGCTGCCTGTGTAATTGGCTGATTCTGATACCTTTCACTGCCAGCTATGCTAGTTCTCCTAGATTACCTTCCTACTGCTGTTTTCCCTTCCCATTGCCTTCCTGTTTAAGCCCGGGAGCACGCTGTGCAAACAGAGTGCTCAAATGTGCACAGAGCTGCTGTTTCCTGGTTTAACTTTGTTTTTGAACCTTTAAAACCTGGTGTGCGATGCACACATCTGCTTAGGCAATGTACAGAGTGTTGGCAGAGTCAGACAAACCCCCTTGCTCAGGTTCATAGGTTCATAGGTTAGTACTAGGCTATCAGCCCTAGGGTGTATACATGTCTAGCCATAACAATTCCCTGGCTATTACTTCCCTGGTCCCCTGTCTGACAGGGCAATTGACATGACCCCTGGGGTGAATTTCCTATCTCCCATCCAAACGTCAAGGTTCTTTTTGAAGAGGGCCAAAGAGGCACTCAGCTTGACATGTATGGGCAGTCTATTCCAGACGATGGGGAGTCTCTGGGTCAAGAACCTATTCCTCCAACATGTTTTGCTCATTGTGATGACCAGGTTTAGGTCCCTGGAGCATGTGGCTCTGAGGGATTGGGATTTTTTTATGTGTAACATGTCCAGCAGCTCTGGGTTTGACATGGCCTTGTATGTTAAGCAAAGATCGCCTCTGAGCAGGCGATATGTGATATAGTATAGCTGGAGTTTTTTTAGATGGTCAACATAGGGCATCTGCTTTAGGCTTGTGCTTCTTTTATTGAGTTGTTTCTGTGGCCTTTCCAGTTGTTGCAGATGTCTTGTGAGGTACATACCAAATGGGGCGTTGTACTCTATAATGGGTCTAATGAGGGATGACTACAGTGGGACAATGACCTCCTTTTTTCTGGATGAAAAGCCCTTAATGATGAGGTGTCCCACATAGAAGGATTTCCTGATGGTTGTGGCGATGTGGTTATCAAAGCTGAGACCACTGTCCACCTGTGTCCCTAAGTCTCTTATCACACTTTTGGTGTTTAGTGTACTGCCCCTTATCTGGTAATTCCTGGGTACATGTTTTTTCCCAAAGGGGATAACTAAACATTTATTGGCATTGAGCTTGAGCCCATGGCTCTGGCACCAAGCATCTGTTTCTGTAAGTCCCTTTTGTAGAATATCCACATCATTTGTGGATTCAGTAATGGCTCCCAGTTTGCAGTCATCTGCAAACTTTGTTAGCCAGAGTCCCTTAGTGTTGGCCTGTACTTCAGAGAAGTAGGTGCCAAACAAGAGCGGTCCCAGGACTGAACCCTGAGGAACTCCACTTGTCACTTGTCTGGAGCTGGATTTTGAGTCAGCTACTTTTACAGTGTGGATTCTGTCAGTAAACCAGTTGGCAATCCATCAAGTGATGTAGGGATTAATGCCCAGCTTAGTAAGTTTATCTATGATTCCAGAGTGGGGGATGGTGTTGAAGGCCTTGGCGAGGTCCAGATTGGCTGTGTGCATCACCTTGCCCTCATCCATGGCTCTAGATACTGATTTGGAGAAGTCAATCAGGTTGAGGAGACAAGATTGGCCCTTTACAAAACCAAACTGGGTGGGGTCCAGTGTTTGAAGGTTGCCAATGTCTTTGTTTATAAGTTCCATGATAATGCGTTCCATGGCTTTGCAGATCAGGCTTGTCAGACTGATGGGATGATAGTTCCCAGGATCCAAGGTGGCTCCCCCCTTGTGGAGTGGGATAACTGTAGTTGTGCCCCATTCATTGGGCACGAAGCCTGAGGTGAGGCTATGATTAAACATGACACTTAGGTGAGGTGCCAGTTCAATTTGTAATTCATGTAGTACACAGCCCGGGATGTCATCTGGTCCCATGGATGCTGTATTCTTAGCTTTGGAGAGTGTGTTTTTACCTGTGTGGCCATGATTACCAGAATTTGACAATCTTTTGGTATTGAGCTGGATCCTTTAGTGGGTGAGAGGGGGTTGAAGTTGACAGTGAATCGATCTGCCAGGATATTGGCAATATCCTTGGGATCAGTATATTTAATGCCATTCTGTTGTAGCTCAGAACAGATCTGAGCATTGCCATTTAGATTCTTGACATAACTATAGAATGCCTTGTGATTGTCCTTGGAATCTTTGGCAATTTTATTTTCGTAACTAGCTTTGGAGGATTTTATGAGGGATCTCAGCTTCTTACTACGGCTGGTAAGGGAGTATTTTGCATCCTGGGATTTTCCTCTTTTCTGCAACAGTTTCTTCCTTCTGTTGTATAGTTTGTTTATGGCAGGGGACCACCAGAATGGCTTCTTTTTTTTGGAGGGGAGCATATTGGTTCTATTTGGAATGGCACGATTCATGCATGAGTGGATGTGCTCATACAGTGCCTTAGTGTAGGATTCAGCAGTCGAACTTTCAGTTCTCGTCTACATGGGTTTCATGAAGTTTTCCACTTCTGACTTGAGTAGCATGAAGTTGGCTTTGGAGAAGTTTTTATGGAGGCTTCCCTACTGGGGGCGGTGGAGGTGGAATGTGGATGTCAAGGGTGATTAGTTTATGGTCAGACCTGACCAACGAGGAGGTGGCCACTGGCATGGAGCATCGATCTCCCATGTTGGTAATGACCAGGTTTAGGATATTTGAGCCCCTGGTGGGACTATGGATTAGTTGATCCAGGGCATTGGAATTTATGAATTCCAAGAACCATTAGGCTAAGGTGTTGGTGCCTGAGTAGTTTTCCCAATTAATGGCAGAGTAGTTGAAATCACCCAGTATTAGGGTGATTGGTTGTATCTTAATATTTTCCAGTATGTTTAGAAAGGTGTAGTGAGAATCTTGGAGCATGGTGGGAGATCTGTAACAAGCTACAATTTGGATTGCAGTCTTACCTAGTGTTAGTTGTACCTGTAGAATTTCAGATGCATTGTGTTGGGCAACTAGCCTGGAGGTGTGAATATCCTTGGTGAATATGGACACTCCTATGCCTTTAGTGTTTCGGTCCTAGTTTGGTGGCCGAAAAGTGTGGTTAGAGTTGTAGCCTGGTATTGCAGGGGTGCTCTCTGGAGCCTTGAACCAGGTTTCAGTTATCTATTATCTATCTATTGCACAGATATAAATGTTCTCCATTTTTAGAAGTGCCTCGAGGGAGTGCATTTTGAGGTTTAGACTTCTAGCATTGAGTAGCATTACCTTCGGATTTTGCATGCTTATATCTGTTACGGTGGTGGTTTTATCCTTTGAGCCTTGCCTAAAAAAGGCATTATATGGGGTGGCAAGAGCCTTAGCCAGTAACCTGAATCCCAGCTGTGCCTAGCAAAGAGCAAACCTGAGCCACAGGGCTCCAATCTGCTTACAGTATGCCTGACACCCCCCCATGATGTCAGATAACTCCTAGGCTTGCACCAAGCTATTCCTACCCTTACACTGTTGGGAGCTGACTTACATGCTGTGAGAAACTGTGATTCACTATCATTCCCCTCATTTACATAGGATTGCCTGCTAATGCATAGTTATATGTCCCACACTGAGCCTCCGCCCTTAGCAACCACTACTCACTGACCATGTTGTCTTCTGCCTGCCATTGACTTGCATGGCAGAATAGTGATTTTAGTTAGAATGCTTAATTTAGGTTTATTTTGTTATTTTCCCCCTGATCCCGTTTGCTCGCTGCTGCCCTACCCTTAAACAGCCGAGATCGATTAAAAAAAATAAAAGTTGATTTTTTAAATTTTTTTGGCTGTTTGCAATGCCAATAGCCTTATACTTGGCCATTGGCATGATTTCTAACTGATATGCAGCCTTTATTTGGAGCTGTCACAGCTCTGTTTTGGATTTATCAGTCCAGCTTCGAGGAGAATGAAATGCAACACCCCTAGATAGCCAGAGAGTCACACATGTAAGGTAAAGTTATACCATTAATGAGACCATAATGTTTCTTATTTATTTAAAAGCATAATTCAGATATAGTCTCTTCCTAATTATAAAGTCACAGTTCTAGCAGCATTGTTCTCTTTAGCCCCTCTAACCATTAAGATAGCTTACTTATAAGAGTTTGTTTCTTTCCACTTCTACAGGGCTGTGGCTCGACTTGGTTGTGGCAATTCCTCACTGTAGCCTGATTTCTGTAATCTGCCTTTGGTAAGCCTGTAGCATTCATCTTGTGTATTTAAGATTTACTATTCATGTCTCAAGTCCTATTGTCTTAAAAGGTTGGGGTACCCTACATATGCTTGAGGTGAAATTGCTTGAGCATCAGTAGCCCCCAGAAAAAAAAGGCATACTGCACAATACCAAAAACTTTCCCCACAGGGAATCATTGCTGGTGCAGTTTCTAAGTTTGTGCCAATGATGATTTACTTGTTTTAGAAGATTTCTCTTTTTTGAGTTGATACAGCCATCAGGTTGATATATACAAGAGAGGGGTGCCCCGCAACAGGGGATGCAATGGGCTTTCCTCATACAAAAAAATGACTAAAATGATTTTTTTCACCCTTTTGACTTTTACACATTTTTTTTTTCATTCTTTCAACACATCAACTCTCAGCAAATAATTGCTTCAAAGTCGAACAGGGGTGGACCTTCACTAAGGAGGACAGGGAATAATTACTTCTGACCTATTGATTGTCCTTTTTTATTATGTAACGGAGCTTTTCTCCCCGGGCCTCCACTGAAAACAGACAACGTTCAGTTGGACTTTCCCGGTTAACAAAAACTAAACAAATAAATAAATGATTAAGTAGTGAGGTAAAAAGATGCCATCAACAACTGAGAGAGTAAAGGATGTGGGAGAAACTAGTTGTGCCTATGTACATCATACATGCAGCTTAAAGGATCACTATGTGCAAAAAATGAAAGCAAAGGTGAAGTCTGTCATTGTAATGAATATAGTCCACCACCTTTCATCATAAAACATCACAGATTGTAGGAGGTCGGTGCAAAATTTTTAACTAAAATCATGGACCTTTAAAATTAGGAATGCTTGAAAGGTATATTTGTAAGCTATCCAACACCCCCAATCTCTCATTCTCCATTACAACCCCTCCAAATCAGACAGACATGTGCATACTACATGGCACACATGCTTTGGATAGTGTCAGCAGCTGTAACAACAAATTCACAACAGTACATTTATTTTCAAAACAAGGCACACACAGAGAATTTGTTAGCAAATACAAGGTAATGTACATGTCTCCATGAAGCAATTATGAATCATGAAGCAAACAAAGGACAATCCTACACTTTAGCTCTCCATTACACCACACATCACACCTACACCCTCCACAAACACAACCACCCACCTACACAGACCTATACCCCCACTATGTACCTCATAACCTTGAGGCTTTTCTCACCTTTCTGCAAAATACTGCTTCAGTGACTGTGGTTGACCAAAGCTATCATATGAGAACACCCACTCTGGGTATTACAGTCAGCTCACTGCACTAGCACTTATATCCCTCCCATCATGCCAGTAAGTAGGTGTCAGTCCAACTTTGTTCTGTAGCTCACCATTACCTTCTAGACACAAAACACACACACACACACACACACACACACACACACACACACACACACACACACACACACACACACACACACACACACACAGACACACACACGCACACACACATATGCACACACAAACACATACACACTTAGAAAACATTCATGGTTATCCACCACTCTCAGGCTGCCATTATGATATCACATGACATTCAACTGCATTGCTTTGCCCAGCTTTCAACAAAATGGTGCTCTGTGATGGCTATGGGATGCTTAAGCTTTTGATAGATATTATCTCAGCAGATTCTTCAATTGTTTGCATTTGTGTCTGTGTGTGGATTCTGAGACATGGTTTTGAGGCAATGACTGCACTCCCTGTACACCCAGGTTCAGCACTTATCTTGCCTTTAGGCCATACATAGGTTCTTAGGTTCATAGGTTCATAGGTAGGTACTAGGCTATCAGCCCTGGGGCCTATACAAGCCCAGCCAAAAAGGTACCCTGGCTTTTGCCACCCACGAAAATTATTTTCCTGTCCCACTGTCGAGCAGAGCTACAGAGGTAATCCCCAGGGTGAATTTCCTATTTCCCATCCAGTCATCAAGGTTTTTCTTGAAGAGTGCTAATGAGGAGCTCTGTTTGACATAGATAGGTAGTTTATTCCAGAGTATGGGAAGTCTCTGGGACAGGAATCTATCCCTCCGGCATGTTCTGTTTATTGTGGTGACAAGGTTTAGGTCCCTAGAGCGTGTGCTCGGAGGGATTGGGATTTCTTTAAGTGAAGCATGTCCAACAGCTCTGGGTTTGACATAGCTTTGTATGTTAGGCAGAGATCACCTCTGAGTAGGCGATATGCGACGGAGTAAAGCTGGAGTTTTTTGAGACGGTCTGCGTAGGGCATCTGTTTGAGGCCAGTAATCCTCTTTGTGAGGTATTTCTGCAGCCTTTCCAGTTGTTGTAGATGTCTTCTGAGGTACATACCAAAAGGGGTGTTGTACTCTATAATGGGTCTAATGAGTGATGAGTAGAGGGGAACAATGACCTCTTTTTTTTCTGGATGAGAAACCTTTTGTGATGAGGTGTGCCATGGAGAAGGATTTCCTGACTACTGTGGCGATGTGATTATCAAAGGAGAGACTACTGTCCACCTGTGTCCCAAGGTCTCATCACATTTTTGGTGTTAAGTATACTACTGCCTATGCTGTAGTTCATGGGTACATAGTTTTTACCAAAGGGGATGATAATGCACTTTTTGGCATTGAGCTTGGGGCCATGGTTTTGACACCAGGCATCTGTCTCAGTGAGGCCCTTTTGTAGGATGTCCACATTGTTAGGAGTTTCGATTATGGCTCCTAGTTTGCAGTCATCTGCAAACTTCATTAGCCAAAGACCTTCTGTGTTAGCCTGTACTTCAGAGAAGTAGATACCCAACAGGAGAGGACACAGGACTGAACCCTAAGGTACTCTACTTGTCACTGGTCTGAAGTCGGATTTGGAGTCTGCTACTTTCACAGTGTGGGTTCTGTTAGTGAGCCATTTGGCAACTCATCTTGTGATATAGGGATTTATACCTAGTTTAGTGAGTTTATCTATAATTCCAGAGTGGGGTATGGTGTCAAAAGCCTTGGCACGATCTAGATAGGATGTGTGAACCACCTTACCCTTGTCTACGGCTTTGGTGACTGCTTCAAAGAAGTCTATCAGGTTTAGGAGACATGATCTGTATTTTACAAACCCGAAATGGGTGGGATCCAGAGTTTGGAGATTACCAATGTCTTTGTTTATAAGTTCCATGATGATACATTCCATGGCTTTGCAGACCAGGCTTGTCAGGCTAATGGGGCGGTAGTTCCCAGGGTCCATGGTGGCTCCCCCTTGTGGAGTGGGATAACCGTTGCTGTGCTCCATTCAGCAGGCACAAAGCCTGAGGTGAGGCTATGATTGAACATGGTACTTAGGTGGGGTGCCAGTTCATTCTGTAGTTCATATAGAACGCAGCCTGGGATGTTGTCTGGTCCCATGGATGCTGTGTTCTTGGCTTTGGAGAGTGTGGTTTTTACCTGTGCAGCCATGATTACAGGAAATTTGCATTCTTCCGGTATAGAGATGGGCTCTTTAGGGGGTGAGAGGGAGGTAAAGTTAGCACTGAACCTATCTGCCAGGATGTTGGCAATATCAGTTGGGTCTATATATTTAGTGCCATTGTGCTGTAACTCAGAGAAGCTCTGAGTGTTGCCATTAATTCTTGACATAGCTATAGAATGCTTTGTGGTTGTCTTTAGAATCAATGGCGATTTTGTATTCGTAACTAGCTTTGGAGGATTTTGTCAGGGGTCACAGCTTCTTACTGAGGCTGACCAGGGAGCTCCTCCACTCATGGGATTTTATACTCTTTTGCAAGAGATTCTTCCTTCTGTTGTACAGTTTGTTTATGGCAGGGGACCACCAGATTGGCTTCCTTTTTTTGGAGGATAGCGTCTTGGTTCTGTTTGGGATAGCATGGTCCATGCACTCATGTAAGTGCTTATAAAGTACAATTGTGTAGGATTCAGTAGTCATAACTGTATTGTCCATCTGCATGGGTGCCATGAAGTTCAACACTTCTGTCTTAAGAAGCATGAAGTTGGCTTTGGAGACATTTTTTACCATGCTTTTCTTAATGGGGGGTGGAGGCAGGATGTGGATATATTGGGTAATTAGCTTATGGTTGGATCGGACCAATGAGGCGTTGACTTCAGGTGTTGAACACCGGTCACTCATATTGGTAATGACTAGATCTAGGATATTGTTGCCCCTGGTGGGGGTGTGGATAAGTTGATCCAGGGCATTGGAGTTTATGAATTCCAGAAAGCGTTGAGTGAAGGAGTTGGTACATGAGTAGTTTTCCCAGTTAATGGTGGGGTAGTTGAATTCGCCCATTATCAGGGTTTTTGGTTGAACCCTAATATTTTCCAGTACATCAAGAAAAGAGGAGTGGGAATCCTGGGGCATGGTGGGTGATCTGTAGAAAGCTACAATTTGGATTGCAGTTTTAACCAGAGTTAGTTGCACTTGAATAACCTCAGCTGCAGTATGCTGAGCAACTAGCCTGGAGGTGTAGATATCCTTAATGAATATGGACACACCTCCGCCTTTGGTGTTCCAGTCCAGGTTACATGGCCGAAAAGTGTGGTATGAGTTATAGCCTGGTAGTGCAGGGGTGCTCTCTGGAGCCTTGAACCAGGTCTCAGTCACTGCACAGATATCAATGTTCTCCATTTTAAGGAGTGCCTTGAGTGAGTGCATTTTGATATTTAGACTTCTAGCATTGAGTAGCATCACCCTCAGTTTTTGCTTGCCTGTTCCTGTTACGGTGGTGAATTTGTCATTTGAACCTTGCCTAAAAAAGGCACTATAGGGGCTGCAAGAACCTTAGCCAGTATCCGGAATCCCAGGGGTGACAGGTGCAGGCCATCTCTGGCAAAACATTGTGGTCTGTTGACCATGTCATCCCAGGCAGACAGATACTGGATCCCTTTAGAATGGCACCAGAAGCTTAGCCAATTGTTGAAGTTGATCATTTTTTCCTTGTACTGCGGCATCATTCTGGGTGATGGCAGAATGGTACTCAGGGCTAGGGTCATACCTGCCTGGGCTACAAGATCGGAAAGCTCTTCCATGTCTCTTTTCATGTAGTCCAGGGAGGTACGTCTCAGGTCGTTCACACCAACATGGACAATGACAGAGTCATATTTGTACTTGTTGTGGAGTGACCTGAGACTCATATAATCCACAAACCAAATGGGTCCCATGGCTATTTATGGTTTGCCAGTACCAAACATTAGACCTTTCCTTCTTTTTTCAAAGTGCGACAGGCCAGTCATTCCAGCTGTGTATTTGAGCATACTCATCTAACTGTCTAACTCCTTTTTAAAGGAATAAAGTGCCACATAGCTTAATTTAGAGTGGAAGTTTGTTTCAGAGATGGGGTAAGCATTGGGTAACACATCTGTCTCAATGCAGTATTTTATTTGTTTACCAGTCCACTTACCCAGTTAACAGACTAAACTAACAACCTAGATAAATTGTAACAGTTGCATTCCCAAGAGATGAACTTGAAAACTTGCACCGAGGATCAGTGTTCTAGCAGAGGTAACAAAGAATAAATAAAGTGAATAAATTATGAACTGTACAAATACACTGCATATAATTACATAATGTCTACTGGCTATGACTTCCATTTCTAAAATGCACAAGTTCAGGTTACTAGTCATATCAGGCAAGTGCCTTGGAAATAACATGTCCATATCAAAAGACAGTGATCAGGTACAGAAGGAAGCACCTTAGCGTGATGTCAAAAATTAGAGAATACAGATGTGCTGTCGGCATTCAAATAAAAATACAAAACTGTACAAAAGCAGTGTGAAACAACAGCAAGTGCAGGCCAGACACCTTCTCTAAAATGTATTTCATGTGAATCAGGTTAAAAGAGAACACTGCACCATTCAATCTGACGTGAAGGAAGGGCACCTCATTGATTCAGAAAGGAATTTAAAATGCACATCTGAATGACTACAGAAAGCATAAAGCATGAAGGCAGTTTAATAACAATGAACCTGACTGCATCTTATAGGAGGGTCTACTTCATGCTGTCGAAAGCCGACAATATCGAAGCTGATATTGTCGGCACCACAACATCGAAAGCGCAGAACATAGTGCAGGTAAATGGAAATCTACGTAGGGGAAGATTTCTGTTTACCTCAATGTAGTGTGGTCTCGGAGTTGGAATATTTAAGTAGGGGGGTGAGGGGTTGCCTACGCTATTTAGTTTTTATTTTAGTTTTTTTTTTTTTTTTAAAAAAACATTATTCGATGTTTTACTACATCAATCACTAGAGGTCGACCTTTAGTGATTTGATGTAGAAAGATTTTGATAACGTGATATAGATGCTTATAGGAAGGCAGTAGATTCACAGGAAGTGCTAGTAATACTATCTGAAAGGAAACTGCAGGAATCTGGTCTCTGAGGTAAGTGAATGTCTGTTATACCATGTCAAGCCACGACTCCTACAGGTTTCTTAAGAGTGCTATCTGATGACTTGTCACACATCTTATTTCAAAGAAAAGGAAACAGAATAATGACAGTGGACAGTGCAGAACAGCAGGAATACAAACTACACTGTTAGCTACTGGCATTTAAAACATTTCTAAATACAGTAAATAAACCAATAAGTGAGACGGTCACTGAAAAACCAATCAGTAAAAAAAAAAAAAAAAAAAAAAAAAAAACGAAAACTCCAGCAAAGCTAGAACTTCCATTGAGTGACCTCCCAAACCTCTTGTATCAGAGGTACATGGCATATACGCAAATGACCTTTATGAACATCAGGTGTTTCAGCTAATTGGCGATTCTGAATGCCCATGAATTTTTTTCGTCATTTTAATGGATAATTGGCTTTATTGGCACAGCTAGTGGGGTTTGGCTTTATCAGCCTGAAATTGTCCATTAAAATGACGAAACAAGTCATGGGCATTCAGAATCGCCAATTAGCTGAAACACCTGAAGTTCATAAGGGTCATTTGCATATATCCCATGTGCCTCTGATACAAGAGGTTTGGGAGGTCACTCAGTGGAAGTTCTAGCTTTGCTGGAGTTTTCATTTTGTTTTTACTAAATACAGTAAATAAGAAAAACATTACCTCTTCCAGCTTGGAAATGAGTAGCGATTCACTTAGGCTACAACCCATCATGTCAACATGACAAATCCATGGAATAAGCTATCTATAAAATACCAGACATAAAACTGTACTTAAATATCACATACGTGCTCTGTTCTATACTTTAACAGGGTCTTGGTCCTTGTCTATGCCATTACCTCACTGTTTCACTTGTATCCAAACTCCCCACTCTAACATCTCCCTCATCGTGTGTGTTTAACTTTCATCTGTTTCTGTCTGGTGAACATCCTTTTACAATTGACCTACAACTTTGCACTTTCTGCAGCTACAGTATCCTGAAAAACTCTTCTGTAATAACCTCAAAGAAAACCTATTTATACCTCGTAGCCTGCTCCTGATGTTGCTGTTTGTTTATATAAGTAATATTTAACAAGTATTTCTGTTAGTGTTCAGTTCAAGAATTTTTACCAGTATTTTTTTTATTGAATGTCACCTGTATTCACAGTTGTCAGCTTTTATTATTGTATCTTAGTTAATATATTTTTTTTAATTCACTATTTCTTTTTACAATTCTTAGAGTTTTTCTCCCTGAGATTGTACTGATAGGGAGCTTTTGCAGAGCTGATTTTTCCAGGTTTACAAAATGCAAATAAAGACCTATAACACAAATAAGAATCAGGCACAAATCGTTCTGCTCTCAGTTGACTCACCAGCAAGTCATGGAAACATGTTGTCACATGTACTGAGGCTGGCAGATGGTATAACAACACATACATGTTTGCATCTATGCCAAGCTTTTCCTGTGAAGCACAAACAGGTCACATGGATTTCTCTCACACAATACTTGGGGTATCCATCTCTATCTTTTGTTATGTCTAAGAAATGATATGAATTATAATTAATATAGGTGTATGTATGCCCATATCCACCTATATTCCCAAATAAATGCCTACAGATTTTATTATACATCAATAGCAATATTTTGGCAAATCGAATTCTCCATCTAGACAGACAAACAAAATGGTTTCTACTGGAGCTTCACGTTTCTATTCTCATTAGTAAAATGTTTTACGTCCAACTGCGGTGCGTACAAACCTCAGAATAACTACGTCCAACCACGGTGCGTACAAACCTCAGAATAACTACGTCCAACCGTGGTGCGTACAAACCTCAGAATAACTACGTCCAACCGCGGTGCATACAAACCTCAGAATAACTACGTCCAACCGCGGTGCGTACAAACCTCAGAATAACTACGTCCAACCACGGTGCGTACAAACCTCAGAATAACTACGTCCAACCACGGTGCGTACAAGCCTCAGAATAACTATGTTCAACCACGGTGCGTACAAACCTCAGAATAACTACGTCCAACCACGGTGCGTACAAACCTCAGAATAACTACGTCCAACCACGGTGCGTACAAACCTCAGAATAACTACGTCCAACCGTGGTGCGTGCAAACCTCAGAATAACTACGTCCAACCACGGTGCGTACAAACCTCAGAGTAACTACGTCCAACCGTGGTGCGTGCAAACCTCAGAATAACTACGTCCAACAAAAGCATAAACCTCAGAATAACTACGCCCAACCGCCAGCGTACAAAACCTCAGAATAACTACGTCCAACCACGGTGCGTACAAACCTCAGAATAACAACGTCCAACCACGGTGCGTACAAACCTCAGAATAACTACGTCCAATCACGGTGCGTACAAACCTCAGAATAACTACGTCCAACCACGGTGTGTACAAACCTCAGAATAACTACGTCCAACCACGGTGCGTACAAACCTCAGAATAACTACGTCCAACCATGGTGCGTACAAACCTCAGAATAACTGACGGCCCAACCACGGTGCATAAACCTCAGAATAACTACGTCCAACCACGGTGCGTACAAACCTCAGAATAACTACGTCCAACCACGGTGCGTACAAACCTCAGAATAACTACGTCCAACCACGGTGCGTACAAACCTCAGAATAACTAATCATAATGACTGTGCTGCGATTTCAAGAAAGCTGTAGATATGTTCCCATGGGACAGGCTAATGCATGAAGTTGTACAGATCCACACATACACACACTCACACACACACACACACACACACACACACACACACACACACACACACACACACACACACACACCTATATGCACAAACACACACGCACACATACAAACATACAGACACACACACACACATGTACAAGCACACACACACATACACACACACAGACACATACACACACACACACACACACACACTCACACACACACACACACACACACACACACACACACGTACAAGCACACACGCACACACACACACACACACACACACACACACACACACACACACACACACACGTACAAACATACAGACATACACACACACACACACACACACACACACACACGTACAAACATACAGACATACACACACACAGACACATACACACACACACACATGTACAAGCACACACACACATACACACACACAGACACATACACACACACACACACACACACACACATGTACAAGCACACACACACACAGACACATACACACACAGACACACACACATGTGCAAGCACACACACACACACACACACACACACACACACAGACAATGTGGTGCTATTTTTCTATGTCAAGATAATTCTGTATGGCAATTTCTCGTTCTTGCTGTACAGTTGCTATTGACATACTCATCTAGTAATTCGACATATAATCTTAAGAAATGATTCTATCACTATTGAAACTATCAAAGTACATGTATGACTAAGAGATGAAATGGGAGGCTTATAGAATTAGGTAAATGTATCTGTTGGGTAACAGGTGCAAGCTGTTTCTTTAAAAAGGAAGTGTTTCAGTTCCTTTGAGAACACTTTAAAGGAGAAATCTTTTTTAAGAAAGGCTGGCAGGAATTCACAGACTTGTGGTTCTAGGTTTGGAAAGGTGTGATCTGAGGAGTGCATGTTTAGGTTGGGTTCTTGGATGGAGGTTATGTGTGAAGAAGTGTTCTAATGTTGATGTCTGAGGTAGATTGAAATAAATGATTGACAGAGAAAGTCAGAAATATTAATCAATATGTGTAATTTACACCTTTTGTTCCTCAGATTTGAAAGCAGAATTATCTTTGGGAGGTATACATGAATAAAGTCTTGAGGTATCCGAGAGCCTCAGTCCAGTTTGGATTAGTTTTTGAAAGTTTCATTTCCTCAACATGTTCCTACACAAAAGTCATCTTTTATCAGAAAGTCAGCTTGAGAAACCTGCGTCTGATCTTTAGAAACATCTCATTTAAAAATAATATACAGTTTTAAGATCCTTAATTACGTTTCACATAGAAAGTTCTGAACTATATTTAAAAACATGTTTTGAAGTCACATTGTGTATTTTAAACTTATTTCAGTTAGATTTCTTCCAGCAAAGCCATATGTGTGCAGCTGTGACACGATTCTTAAAAATGGATTTAATTTGTGAAATGATAGACATTCTAGATGCTATAGCCTTCAGAATTTCTCAGTAATAAGAAAACTAATTTCTTGAAACCTAAAACATCAGCCCTGAAATTTCTTCCTTTTATGTCATTGACTGCCTTTATTTTTTTGCAATAAGTACTTTTGTATTTTGTATAGTAGTGGTACATTCCTCATCTATGCTGCACCATATCGAATGGTGGTTGGTCAATTTCTGACTACTTTGTAGTCAATAAATTAAACCAAAACAACCATTTACTTATACAATTCTTTTATCCATCATGTTTATATAGCATTTTCCAATATACAGAGGACCAGCCCGGTTCCAATTCTTACAGTCTTTATTAAGCATCTGTTACACAAATACTTTTCTCTTATATGAGGAGTCAAACACTTTGATTGGTTGTTACCCCTGTATTCCTTTAGACCTAATGGTTGTGCATATCACATCTAGTTGTATTGGGAATTTCCTTCCTTGTAATGTAAAAATCTCTTTCTCCCCTCACAACTTTTTGTTTAATTTCATCCCACTTTTGCCATTTCTTCTAATGAAAATTGTTTTTGTCTCCCTTAACGGCTGCCTCTTCCTGTTGCTTAAGATCTTCTGTTATTGATTGGATCATCTGCCTTCTATTTCTTGATAATTATTTTTTTGATACTAACCATAGTAATAAAACAAGTGCTTCATCTATCTTACCTCTCCTCTTCTGTCTCAAGTAGTTCAGAACGTATTCTTCCACACTTTTTTCCAATGTCTTATTTATTTATTTTATTTATTTTACATTTGTTGACCGGGCTAGTCTAGCTGGATATATTTCCATTTTCAGTAGAGGCCCGGGGAGATAAGCTCCAGCATTAATAATTAGATCATAACTTGAAATACAAAACAAGGATGGTACTCATAGTTGAAACATGGTAAATGAAAGTATTTCAAATAAAAATACACAGGAATCAATAATAAAAATAGTGTGATAAAAAGTTATTTACACTAGTATAGAAATCATAAAGAAGGTGAGATGAATTATTTACACAATAAAAGTGACAGAGCGTTAATATGGACTAGATTGTACTAACAATAAGCAGGATAGAAACTACCAAAATGTTTCATTGTGGTCACCAGTTCAGTTCTTCATCATAGAAATTATACAAATATGTGTGTAAAATTGGTAGGGTGAAGAAATAATATTAGCAGAGGGAAAGGTTAGTCAGGTTTACTGCATGGACATAACCAGTGTGTTTTAAAGTGTATTTTAAGACTTTGTTTAAAGAGAGGCAAGGAAGGAAGTGATGTTAGTTCCTTGGGAAGGAGGTTCCAGTCTTTTCCCACTGTTCAGTCAAATAGCTTAAATAGCTTAAATTTTTATAAAATCTTTCCAATTCCTTGCATCCCCAAAAAATATGAGACCAGTCTCTATCTCAATATTACATCCTCTCCGGCAGTGCGGGTTGCTGTCTGGAAGCATCGTGTTTAGTCTGCTTGGAGTATAAAAATATTTATGTAGACATTTCCATGCAAATATTCACAATTTTCCTGGCATTCATTATTTTTTGGGATCTGACAAATGTTCTGTTCATGTTCTTTTAACCTTGTTATATTAAGTGTGTGTTCCCACCTTGCCAGTAACCCTTTTTTCTAGTTTACCCTTATCTTTGTCTAGTACAACCCTATATATTCTGTTTACACATTTTACCCTGGTGCCAAATTCTGCTCTAGCTTCTATCAGTATGTGGACTAATTGCCGTTTTTTATTCTTTTTGCCTCAGTATCCCTTTATCAGAGCTGCCTAATTTACTTATCATTCCCACGTCTTGTAACCGTTCTTTGTTCTGCAGTTCATATCACTCACGCAGTTCCTCCCATGTCATTTTCCTATCACCATTCCTCAACTGGTCCCATTAATGAAGTTTTCTCATTTTTTCCCACCCACGTTTGTATAACTGCTGTTTCTATCCTAAAACATGATTTTTCAATTCCTAGTGGTACTAACTCAAATTTCCATCAACTTCCAAATCTCTTTTTTATACCTTCTGTTAATAATTTCCTTATTTGTGTCTCATAGCTGTTTTTATTTTCTTCTGTTATGATAACACCCCGTATTCCTACTTTTTTCATAATGTTATATGCTTTCTCATCAAGACAAATGCCCTTTCAGTTTGACTGGAACATATTATCTAGGAGACAGTAACCTATTTTATATTGAGCTCCTGAAAAATAGTTAAATAAATCTGGGGCTACCATCCCCTCCTCCACTGTTGGTCTAGTTAAAGTTTCCCATTTCATTCTAGGTTTCCAATCTTACCACACATATTTTGATATTAGTGATGCTAAGTGTCTTTATTTACTATCTGCTGGAGTATAAATAATGGGTTCCTATTGGAACATCGAATTTCCAATTGTTCGAATCACTAAAGGTTGACCTTTAATGATCGAACAACTGGAAATTCATATTCGTCAAAATGAACATAAAAAAAGAAAAAGTAAAGGGTGTAGGCACTCTGACATCCCCTGCTACTTAAATATACCAACTCCGAGATTGCGCTACAGTGTAGGAAAGGGAAATCTTCCCTTTCTGTACCATAGTTTGTTAAAATGCGATCTCGGAGTTGGTATATTTAAGTAGCGGGGGGTGTGGGGGATGCAGCCCTCCACATGGCTTGCCCCCCTGCTTTAACCCATCAGGGTACATTGTCTTTGGGTTTTTTTTGTTTTTTTTTTGTTTTGTTTTTTTAATTTCAAAGTTACGGAACTTCGATCATATGGTATTCAAAGTTCCGTAACTTAGATTTTCTAATAGGTAACCAATAAATAACTGCTTGCCCCAGATACAACATAAGAGGAACCACAAATATTTTAACCACCTGTATTCTGTGGTCTAACTCTACTTTAGTCCTTTCCCACTTTTTTATTTGTGATCTTGTCTTGGTCATCATATCTTCCTATGTCATCTCTGGTGAATCACTCCCTTTACTGATATCCAAGTCTCTAGGTATTTCATCCTGCCATGACCCCATAATCCTGGGAATGTTTGTACCTACTCAAATTTGGGAACATAATTAACACAAATTGCCTTTGTTTTCTTTTCATGTAGTTTATACCTTGCTAGGCAACTATATTCATGTAATAGCATAAATAACTGCTCCAGATCCCTGTCTGGATATGTTAGAAAAAAGAATTACTTTATCCACAAACAATTTACATTCCTTGTAACTGATTTCCATCCTTTTAACAATGCTGTCCTTATTTTTTTAGCTAGTGGTTCCAAGTACAGCATGAAGAATAACAGTGACAAGGGACATCCTTGTTTTGTTCCCTGGTTAATCGGAATTTGGGATGCAAAACCTTCTCATTTATCTTTGTTGTTGCACTAGATCCCATATACATTTCCTGAACAGGTTAAGTTCCCTCTGGATTGCAGGGTATCAAGTAACAATCTATCTAGATAGTACATTGTATCATTTTCCACATTACACTCTGTTGCTCAGTGTAAAATTTCTCAAAATATGTTTCCAATCCTCCCTGGGTCCCTGACCACCTGCCCTGCTGTCCAGTCCTTTATTATCAGTGTACTGGGAGAACATGAAACACAATTAATTTTCTTCTATTTCAGGCTGAAACAGCTACCCTTACCTAACCAGCCCAGCAAAAGCTGCCATAACTAAGAATCCTCTCAGCTCAGCTTGAATATGCCCCGCCCATTCTAGTTGCAACCTCCAGTAAAAATAAAGTCAGTTATAGACTTCATCCAATAAAATTTGTTGTTTCATCACGTATTTCTCCTCCAAAGAACCTAACTGCCTCCAAAGCCAAATGGCTTCTAATCAAAAATAACGATTGAACCTTTTACTTGTATTCCTTTTCTACAGACTCCTAAATGTCTTGCATTAAACTGACCGCACAAACCTCTTCTTACCACCTTAGCAATCATCCACACTCTAGTCCAAGTTACTACTTCCCAAAGCATGCTACATTGCACTGACCATGCTTTTTCTACTTTGTGAATTTCTTCCATATTCTCTAAAAGGGTCTATATCAAAATCACGAAAGATGGAAATCACAAATACAAATACATTGACACGTAAAGAGTGAACCACCTATTGAGTGAAAACGAAAACATTGAATGGATTTCCCTAACCAACAGCACCATGCAGATATACCTAAACTAAGTACAAAGAAGTAACATAACACACTTTTGCAGGGGAGCAAGCCCCCCTACACCCCCCACCCCCTACTTAAATATACTAACTCCGAGATTGCACTACAGTGGGGGAAAGGGTATATTCCCTTATCCTCAGAATTGCACTGCTGGCCAAATGAATCCGTTCGATGTTTTGCCTTTTGCTCAATACGTGGTCCGCTCTTCTGGTAGTTCGCTCTTTATGTGTGGACGTATTTGTATTTGCGGTTTCTGTCTTTCATGATTTTGATATAGACCCCTCTAAATGACCTCCCCTCTATGTCAAAGTTAGAATGCAAGTCAGAAAGGATTTCCTCAAGGAAGTCCAATGTAGGTGCTCATAGGTGGAACACATCACCTAACCTCTTAAACCAAAGGTGTAACTGGCTCAACCAGTGCCCTGTGTCAGTCCCTGCACTAGCACCACAAGAGAAAAAAAAAAAAAAAGAAAAGGCAGCTCTGAGAGATTGCTCATGGCAGTCTGGAGCACACCCCCCCTCCTAGACACATGTCCCCTCCCAACACATGTGTCCTTTCATGCACACACCCCCTCCCATACACACACCCCCTCCCATACACACACCCCCTCCCAACACATGTGCCCTTCCATGCGCACACCCCCTCCCAGACACATGTCCCCTCCCATACAAACAACCCATCCCAGACACATGTCCCTCCCATACAAATGCCCCCTCCAAGACACATGCCTCCTCTCAGATACATTCCCTCCCTTACACACACACCCTCTCCAAGACACACAGTCCCTCCCTGCCGTAGCTCCTCATTGGAATATCCAGAGGAAGAAAAAAGAAGCTTGTAACTTGCTTTCTGTACTGACATTCAGAAATGATGGTAAGAAAGTAGAATGTAGGTGTGGCACTTCAGGATTACACCGTCTAACACCTTGCTCCTGTGGCACATGCCCCATTCACCCCATCATTGCTACACTATTGTCTTTAACACTTACTCGACATTATTTCTTTAATCTCCTTCTCAAAAAGTTACTATCATACTGTCATATTATTAAAACATTATTGTAAATATTGCATATACCCCATCCCCCTTTTTGGAGAGTTTCTGAGTGTGTATCAGGTCATATTAATGTATGTAATGTTTGTTACATTGTTCTTAGCCATCTCTTCCATTGTGATTGCATTCTCCCAGGTTGTTAGCCATCTTTTCCATTCTAATTGCATTCTGCCAGGATGTGCCTGAAATTGGTCCACTGCAATCAGTGGTCTACCCCAGTAAACAAACTAACAAACAAACATAAATAAACAAACATCAAACAGATGTTACTGAATAGATGAACTTTCACTACAAAGCTGCTACCCTGTCCTGCAGTGTGTAGCGGTGTTATAGCACATAGCGTTTCCCCTCATCTGAACTACATAAGTACGTAGTACAGTGTGGCATATATGAAGTCCTCTGTCCTATACAAGAAAACTGCTAGGTCTGTTGTATGTCACAGCTGAGCACTGTGATTCACATCTATGACCTGTGGTATTTACATGTGGCATACTCATCACAGGACAATAAAGGTCTACTACAGGTGCTCATGTATTAGTAGATCACTACACACCTAATCACTGCCACTAACTTAAAAAACAAGTGCTCAAGCTCCCACTAGCCTGAGCCCTCCCAACCTCCCCACCCTTTACTACTGTATAACCCTAACCTACCTCTAACCCTGAAACTCACCCCCAGTTTCCAATCCAGTCGTTAGACCCCTACCCTAAATCTCCCCTCCCTAATCCTAAAGTTGAGGAACATGTTTACACGGTAAAGGTAAACGGTGAGAAGAATGTTCTTTATGAATATTGTTTATTCAAGACGGTTTACTAAATGTATGTTTTGTTGTTGATCATGAGGCTGGTGATATATGCAAAGGCGATTTTTCAGATAGGTTAAAAAAGAAAACTAAATATCAGATAAATCTCCTGGTTTAAATGCCAATATAAATAACAAATATTTTTTTTATATCTTAGGATTAAGGACTGTAAAATTAAATAGTAATTTATAAGTTGTATGGTCATTTTAAGTGGTCATTTTAGTTTGGATAGAGGCCTGCTGTTATCTAAGCCTGGTTGTTTTCCTTGTTGAGTTTCCTGTGTTTCTGGCAGCCATCTTCTGCTGGTAGTGTCTTGTCTTCGCTGTTAGTGAGAGTAACAGGGTTGTCTGACCTTCTCTAGCATGAGTGATTGGTTGAAAGAGCAGAGACTAGCAGGACTGGGTAGTAATTTGAGCTTCTAGATACTTCCATCTTTTCTGGTATTCAAACCCTGTATTTGCAAGATGTGTTTGCTTGCTTGTTGTGCACTGTTGCTGCGCTGTTTTTTACCCATAGTGAGGTATCTCAGTTGCATTTTATTCCCTTACCAGCACTCCTGTGTAACTAATACCCTCCTTTACTACTGCTGTAATTTTATCCAGCCCTACTCACACCTATAGGTACTCTGTTCTGATAGTACCCACTTTATAGTCCTTTACCTCTCTTCCGCAGATTCTGACAACCATGGACAGACAATTGTTTGTGTTTTTTCCTGCTAGTCTTGGTGATATTGGCATCCTGAGACAGTGTAGCAACTGCCTCATGTACATGGACAACCCTCTCTTCTACCACTTAGGAACACAATATGTAAGAGATGCAATTAAATTAAGTACCTAGAATCCTTGCTGTCTCAATCTCAATCCAGTATATCTGGCACTAAGAATGTTGTCTGCACAAACACCACAAACACCACAAACACCACACCTCTAACATCACCCACACCTGTACAGTACATTCCTACATATGTGTAGGTTCTCAACAAAAACATGCATAAACAATAGATACCTCCGAGGCAAAAGTACACACACACATCACAACCCACCACACCAAGCACCACACATAGTTCACATGCCTGTGTCTCATAGCCTCTAAGGTCCAGCCACAAATCCAACATATTAGTCATCGGAGACTCTATTGTAAGACACACATATGTGCCTGTCACCAGGCTAGACAAGGGAAAAGTCATGGTAGGTTGCTTGTCAAGTGCTAGAATCCACCATATCACTCATGCACTCAAGTCTCTCAACAACAGGTACTGTTATGACTCTGTCATAGTCCATGTTGGTGTGAATGACTTGAGACGTACCTCTCTGGACTATATGAAGAGAGACATGATTGAGCTCATTGAGTATGTGTCCCAGGCAGGTATGTCCCTAGCCTTAAGCAGCATCCTACCATCACACAGAGTGATGCCTCATTACAAAGAGAAAATGATTGACTTTAAAACTGGTTTAGTTTCGGGTATCATTCCAATGAGATTCAGTACCTGACAGCCTGGGAGGGCATGATTGACAGACCACGACACTTTGCCAGAGATGTCTTTCATCTGTCTCCACTAGGCTTCAGGCTTCTGGCAAAGGCTCTTGCCTCCCCCATAGTGCCTTTTTTAAGCAAAGCCATGAGGACAAAATTACCAAAGTGAAAAATTCTTCTAAATGAAATTTAAAGGTCATGTTGCTAAACACTAGGAGTCTTAACATGAAAATGCACACATTGCAAGCATTCCTTGCCCTGAAGGATGGTGACATTTGTGCAGTCACTGAAACCTGGCACAAAGCTGGAAGAGCACCCCGGACTTACCAGATTACTTGTCCTACCATACTTTCAGACCCTGTACAGAGGGCTACAAAGCCAAGGGAGATGGAGTTTCAACATTTATCAAAGACATACACACCTCCAAGCTGGTCAAACAGTATGACGCACAGGAGATATTCCAGGTGCAGTTAACTGTTGACAAAACACCTGTTCAAATCATAGCTAGCTACAGACCCCCAACCATCACTCAGGAGATCCACTCCACTTATCTGGACTTACTTGAATCCACCAAGATTCAACCCTCTACCCTGATCCTGGGCAACTTTAACTACCCAACCATAGATTGGAAGACCTATTCTAGCTCAAACATGAACACCCAGGGATTCCACGACTTCATCAGTGCCAATGCATTGGATCAGCTGGTTGACACCCCCACAAGAGGTGAAATTATCCTGGATCTGGTACTAACCAACATGAGTAGCCACTGTAGCACCCCTACAGTGTCATCCTCCTTGGTAAGATCCAACCGTAAAACAATCACTTACAAAGTCACCATCTCCCCTGACTCCCCCCACCAGGATTGAACAAAAAAACTTTTCCAAAGCTGACTACAACCTTCTGAGAGCAGGTATAAGCAGCTTTACAGCCACCATCCCTTAAGTTGAAACTAGCACTAATGTCCACGCCTACACCAAAAAACTATATGAGGACCTGTATAGCTGCATGGACTCAGCAATACCTGACAGGACCAAATCATCTTCCTCAAGGAAGAGTAAACCTGTCTGGTGGACAGCAGCAATAAACAGACTCTATAATAAAAGGAAAGAATTGCTGTCCAGGACCAAGAAGGAGCAGGTGCCAAGCTGGAAGCAATCGATCCTTTGTCTGAACAAGCAAATAAGGTCGCTGGTGAAATCCTCTAAGGCTAACTTCAAGTCCAAATTGGCCACATCCACTAAGGACAATCACAAGGCCTTCTTTGCATACTTCTGCAATCTCAAATATAACTCTCAAATCTGGTCTGAATTGGTGGTCAAGAATACCACATACACAAATGCCATAGATATAGCCAACCTGCTGGCAGACAAGTTCAGTGAAAACTTCACCCCCTTGTCACCCCATCAGTAAACCAGGATATCCCCAGCACCTGCCCCACTCCCCTCAACACCAGGGAGCAGGTTATTAATGCCCTCTCGAAGGCAAAAAATACAGCATCCATGGGACCCGATAACAACCCTGGCTGTGTCCTACATGAACTCAGGCAAGAGCTCTCAGCCCCACTAGGCACCCTATTCAACCAAAGCCTGTGCGCTGACTTCATCCCAGCAGAATGGAGGACAGCCACTGTCATCCTTCTGCACAAAGTTGGAGGGTCCACCGACCCGGGCAATTATAGGCCCATTAGCCTAACTAGCCTGATCTGCAAGGCCATGGAATGCATTATCATGAAACTTATAAACAAGGACATTGGCAACCTTTAAATGCTTGACCACAGTTTGGTTTTGTCAAAGGAAGATCATTCCTGTTAAACTTAGTCATCTTCTTCAAAACAGTCACCAAAGCCATGGATGAGGGCAAAACAGTGCACACCACCTTCCTTGATCTAACCAAAGCCTTCAACACTATTCCCCACTCAGGAATAATGGATAAGCTCTCCCAGCTAGGCATCAACCCATATGTTACCATATGGGTAGGTAACTGGCTCACTGATTTAACCCACTCAGTCAAAATAGGGGAGGCCATCTCTAGTACTAGACACGTAAAAATCAGCATACCACAAGGATCGGTTTTTGGGCCTCTACTGCTTGGGATATACTTTTCTGAGGTGCAAGTCAAAACAAGTGGTCTGTGGCTGATCAGGTTTGCAGATGACTGCAAGCTGGGTGCTGTCTTAAATTCCCTTAGTGAGGTGAGCATCCTCCAAGAGGGCATTAACCAAACAAATGATTGGTGCCAGAACCATGGCCTCAAACTGAATGCCAAGAAATGCATCATTATCCCCTTAGGGGAAAATGTTGTCCCCACTAATTATCACATTAATAACAATGTACTAAGCATGCAATCAGTCATGAGGGACATGGCCACCCAGGTTGATAGCAACCTGACTTTTGACCACCATGTTGCCTCTGTTGTGCAGAAGGCTTTCTACATGGCCCACCTCATAAGTAAGGGTATTTCATCCAGGAACAAGGAGGTCATAATATCTCTGTACTCCTCCCTTATCAGACCCCTTATTGAGTACAATGCCCCCTTCGGCATGTACCTTGCCAAGTACATGCAGTAGTTGGTGAGACCACAGATGTTCCTGACCAGGAAAATCCAGGGTCTCAAACACCTATCCTATACAGATAGACTAAAATCCCTATCCCTCTACTCAGTTTCGTACAGACTGCTCAGAGGTGACCTGTGTCTGGCATACCCGGCCATTTCAGCCTCAGCCTTGATGGAGTTGCTACATATCCATAAGTCAAACTCCATTCGCTCAACCTGCATGCAAGGTCTCAACCTGGTCTGTGACATTAATAGAACTTGTTGGTGGGATAGATGTGCTTCAAACAACTTCCCCATTTGTGGAATAGACTTCCTCTCCACGTCAAGCAGAGTACCTTACTAGTCCTCTTTAGGAGAAACTGGGATGACTGGATGGGAAACAGAAAATATACCCCTGGGATCCCCCCGTGTCCCTGCTAGACAGGGAAAACAGGTGCTGACTTTGTGAGAACATAGGTGAAATTCTTAGCTAGGCTTATAAGGGCCTCCAGGCCAATAGCCTGGTATCATCCTATGAACTTATGTTGTTAATTGAATTAGTAATTTATACATTGTATATTCATTTTAAGTGATGTTGTATAGTAGAGATTATTTGAGGCGGTGGTTTTCATTTTGTGTTATTCTGATGAAGTTTGTTAATGTCTTATGGACAAAAGTGCTCAATAAATTACTACTCAGCATTCTAAAGCCTGACATTGCTAATCCTAAAGTGTCTGATCACTCTTTTAATTTAAAAATCCAACATCCTCTTTTAAAACTCAATTCTCCAATCACTCCCTAAGTCTAAAACTCCCCTTCTACTTCTTAAACCTAAAACCCACTTTTGGTGCTCTTAAAACTAAAACCCCATCTCACTCCTTAAAGTTAAACCCCTTTCCTGCTCTCTAAACCAAAAATGTCCTCCTGTGCCTAAGATTAAAACCCCCACTCCCACTCCCACTCCATGCCACTTTTCCAAACTCATATTCATGTTCAAATGTGAACAGCAGCCCATCTGAGCTGCAAAGCACTTGAGTCACTGGTTTTCAGACAGTGTATATTGAGCACTGGTGTTCAGTGCTTCCCACACAGCATGCACATTCTCAGCAGTGCACTATATTTATAAAAAGCAGCATTTAAAGTTAGTGTTAAAAATACTATGTAGACAAGCAGCCGATATACGGGGGAAAAAACAAAACATGAATCAAATGTAAGGGATGTAGAAACTATGCTGATGACCTTTATTTTATACTCAAACAAACTTTAAGAATAAAGATTGCATTGGTCAACGTCGCTGACACAGTGAGATGCACACTGACTGGTCAACGTCGCTGACACAGTGAGATGCACACTGACTGTAACTTAGGTAACCTGAATTCGATAAGAGGCTCAGGCTTTAACCCAGGTGACCTGAATTTGATAAGTCACTTGGGCTGTAACCCAGGTGACCTGAATTTGATAACTGGCTGTGGGGCTGTAACCCAGGTGACCTGAATTTGATAAGAGCCTCAGGCTGTAACCCAGGTGACCTGAATTTAATAAGTCACTTGAGCTGTAACCCAGGCAACCTGAATTTGATAACTGGCTGGGGCTGTAACCCAGGTGACCTGAATTTGATAACTGTCTGTGGCTGTAACCCAGGTGACCTGAATTTGATAAGTCACTTGGGCTGTAACCCAGGTGACCTGAATTTGATAACTGGCTTGGGCTGTAACCCAGGTGACCTGAATTTGATAAGTCACTTGGGCTGTAACCCAGGTGACCTGAATTTGATAAGTGCCTTGGGCTGTAACCAGGTGACCTTAACTTGATAAGTGGCTCAGGCTGTAACCCAGGTGACCTGAATTTGATAAGTGGCTTGGGCTGTAACCAGGTGACCTGAACTTGATAAGTGGCTCAGACTGTAACCCAGGCAACCTGAATTTGATAAGTGGCTCAGACTGTAACCCAGGTGACCTGAATTTGATAAGTGGCTCAGGCTGTAACCCAGGTGACCTGAATTTGATAAGTGGCTCAGACTGTAACCCAGGCAACCTGAATTTGATAAGTGGCTCAGACTGTAACCCAGGTGACCTGAATTTGATAAGTGGCTCAGGCTGTAACCCAGGTGACCTGAATTTGATAAGTGGCTCAGACTGTAACCCAGGTGACCTGAATTTGATAAGTGGCTTGGTCTGTAACCCAGGTGACCTGAACTTGATAAGTGGCTCTGGCTGTAACCCAGGTGATCTCAATTTGATAAGTGGCTGGGGCTGTAACCCAGGTGATCTGAATTTGATAACTGGCTGGGGCTGTAACCCAGGTGACCTGAATTTGATAACTGGCTGGGACTGTAACCCAGGTGACCTGAATTTGATAAGTGGCTCAGGCTGTAACCCAGGTGACCTGAATTTGATAAGTGGCTCAGGCTGTAACACAGGTGATCTCAATTTGATAAGTGGCTGGGGCTGTAACCCAGGTGACCTGAATTTGATAAGTCACTTGGGCTGTAACCCATGTGACCTGAATTTGATAAGTGGCTCAGGCTGTAACCCATGTGACCTGAATTTGATAAGTGGCTCAGGCTGTAACACAGGTGATCTCAATTTGATAAGTGGCTGGGGCTGTAACCCAGGTGACCTGAATTTGATAACTGGCTGGGACTGTAACCCAGGTGACCTGAATTTGATAAGTGGCTTGGGCTGTAACACAGGTGATCTGAATATGATAAGTCACTTGGGCTGTAACCAGGTGACCTGAACTTGATAAGTGGCTCAGGCTGTAACCCAGGTGACCTGTGGGAGCTGTCAGGGGAGGAGAGGAATGATGAGGCTTAAGCCTTCTTGTATTTCCTGGGGGGAGGGTCAGGGAGTGATGTCTCCAGGTGCATCTGCAGTTAACACCTACTGACGTCTCTAGGCATAAAATATTGCTTGTTTGTATTTGCATTAATAATTCGAAAACCATGCTATGTACAATATTTTAAAAGATTTTATCTTAAAGCTTACACAATGGCAAACTCAATTGCATTAATATCTGACCTCTGTCTAGTGCAAGTAAATAAATATTAACTGTTGCTTTTATTTTATTAATTTATGTAGATATCATTTTCACATTTTTTTCTATCTACACAACCAAGTAACACAGACAGAACTCCTTAGCCTCATATGAAAGCGCTCAGCTAGATGACTAAAATGATTCTGACAAAATTTTTGTAACTTGAGTGGTTACTGAGATATTGTAATTTGTTTACAAAATATTATAAATGTAATAGTGACTGTGTTACTGTGACTTATAAAATTAATTTTAAGACCTAGAACCTAAAGAATACTACAACTGTCATAACTCCTATGGTTCCAGACTATGAATGTTTGTTTGAAATGTGCGGACATATAAAAGGCTTAGGCTCCGCCCATTAGAAGTTACACTGCAAACTGCCTGAGCTCCATTGGAGTGAATGAGTTAAAAGCTGCTGGAAATACTCCTTCTATCTGCCTTTTGCTGTCCTCTGATGAGCAGGCTGTCGGTGGCATCCCTTATGACTGCCTTCATTATCTGCCTGTTTTTGCCTTACAGTCTGATGGAGCTTCTATGTTCCATCTGCTGAGTCACTTTCCAGAAGCTGGTAGAGTGCCTCTGATGCCCTGTTCATTGCTATTGCAACTACTGTCTTAGACTCTTTGATATCCAACCAGTATTCCTTTCTAGCCTGGTGTGTCTTTAATGTCTCCCACTTTTTCTGCACTACTTCATTTTGATGACTTCCTGGACTTCTGCATTCCACCACTAGCTTTCCTTATGTATCTTATTTCCATACTTGGCTCAGCTGCATATCTGTTCTGTAGTCCTCAGACATGCTGTTTTCAGGTGCTGCTATTCTTCCTCAACTCCGCCTATTTCCTCTTTCTCCTGATGAGGTACTAGTGCCCTGAGTATTTCCTTCAATTCTTGTGATTTTCTCCAGTCAGCTTCCTGGTGTTCAGCCTAGTCTCTAGCCTTCTCTAACCCCTGCTTGCAGCTGATTGTGACAACCTGTGCTTTATGCTGTGGGCTGACTATTTCACTGATGCTGACTATGCAATCACTGATTCTACTCCAGTGCCCTGTCCTTACTAGGAGGAAGTCTACCTGCGTGGCATGTTGGCCACTTTTGTATGGGATATTCTCACTGTCAGTCTTTCTGAACCATGTGTTGCCCACCATCAAGCCATTTGCCAGACAGAAGTTTAGAATGGATACTCTTTCTTTATTCCTATTACCCCACCTGTGTGCAGTCTACATATCCTTTTCTGTCTGTCCCAATATGTGCATTCAAGTCCCTGATTATCAACACCAACTCATGTTGTCCTGAACCTATGATGACTTTAGAGCAAAATCCAGCTCTAGGTGACTTAAGCAGTTGCCTAGGGCCTGCTAACTGGGGGACTGCCATAACATTTCCTTTCTTTTAATTAAAAAAATTATGTATGTTCTTTAAGGGCATTCTTATTTAACAACACCTTCTCTTTCTGTTCACTAACACACACACACCTGCTGTTGCTTGCATGTTTTTGTTTTCTCTGTTCTGCATGCAGAATTTAAATACCAAACATTTCTGCTGGACATGGAATTTAAACATGCTTGCAGTCTGCGTCTGTGGAAGTGAGCATAGATGAACAACATTCTACCATTCATCAGTAAGGTGTGCGTGAAATGCTCTAGTTAGGGATGGCAGGTTAGTTAATTTGCTCATCCTCAAACAGTATAGCTTGGATACAGGAGACAACAGCCTGAATCCTCTATTCCAACTACCAGACTACTCAAAAATATGAGTTCTAGTGCAGTTTTCATGGAATTGAGTTTCAATGCGTTTTTCAAGGATAGAGTTTCAGTGCATTTTCAAGGAACTGTGAACTAAAAGGGAAGAGAAGTTTACTGCTGCTCAAGCTGAGCCTGCTTTCAGTATGCAGCTGTTTTGTTTGGCAAATGGTCATCACTGTTAGTGCTATAGAGTTCAAAAGCAGTGTTAGTAACACAACAGGTAGCATATTCGGTTTTGATGCAGAACCTGTATGCCACATAATCTCTGTAGAAGTAAAAATAACTTGAATAATTCCACATTAAAGAGATCTGTGACTAATGATGGGGTTGATTCTAGCAAACAACTTTATATTTCAGTTTTTCAACTACAAATTCAGTGCCTGCTGCCATTGAAGAATACATTACCTCAGGATACGTACCCAAGGAGTGGCGCACGGCGACTGTGGTCCCACTTCACAAGGGCGGTGCCTCCACCGACCCTGGAAATTACCGTCCCATTAGCTTGACAAGCCTTATCTGCAAAGCCATGGAGAGGATCATAATGGAACTCATAAATAAAGACATAGGGAACTTGCAGACTTTGGATCCAACCCAGTTTGGCTTTGTCAAAGGCAGATCATGCCTTTTAAACTTGGTTGACTTTTTCGAGACAGTCACCAAGGCCATTGATGAGGGAAAGGCAGTCCATACAGCCTACCTTGACCTGGCAAAGGCCTTCACACAATACCCCACTCAGGTATCATCAAAAACTCATCAGCTTGAATGTAAACCCATACATCACAAGATAGGTTGCAAACTGGCTAAGTGACAGAACCCACAGGGTCAGAGTTGCTGGAGCCATGTCAGACTCAAAGCCTGTCACAAGTGGTGTCCCACAGGGTCAGTCCTGGGTCCACTCTTGTTCGGCATCTACTTTCTGAAGTACAAGCAAACACAGGAGGGTTATGGCTGACAAAGTTTGCAGATGACTGCAAACTGGGCCATAGTCGAAAACACATCTGACACAGATATCCTTCAGAAGGGCCTCACAGAAGCGCATAACTGGTGCCACAGCCATGGCCTAAGTTAAATGCCAAGAAATGCATAGTCATACCCTTGGGAAAACAAGGTTACCCCTAGCTACCATATAGGTGGCAATCCACTGAGCACAGAATAAGTCATCAGGGATCTGGGGACCCAGGTTGACAGTAGCCTCGCTTGACACTCATGTTGCTAATGTAGTTAGGAAAACCTTCTACATTGCCCACCTGATCATGAAGGATTCACATCTAGATCAAGGGAGGTCATGCCCCCTGTACTCATCACTCATTAGAGCTATGATTGAGTACAATGCCCCATTAGGAATGTATCTGACCAGACACCTGCAGCAGCTGGAAAGGCCCCAAAAGTTCCTCACCAAAAGGATAAAGGGTCTCAAAAATATGTCTTATGCTGCCCGACTGAAAGAACTCCAGCTCTATTCAGTCTCATACCGCTTACTCAGAGGTGACCTGTGCCTGACATATAAGGCCATGTCAAACCCTGATTTGATGAATATGCTTCACCTCAAAAAATCTAGATCCCTCAGAACCACAAGGGCAGGAGACTTAAACCTTGACACGGTTATTAATAGAACATGCTGGAGGGTCAGATTCATCACCCAGAGACTCCCTATGCTGTGGAACAAAATCCCGGTACATGTGAGGCAGAGCACCTCGCTGGCCTTGTTCAAGAGGAATCTTGACCAATGGATGGGGGATCGCAGATATACCCCAGGGATTACTTCAGTGTCACTGCTTGACAGAGGCACAGCAAAATAATAGGCATAGTTTTTATTCAAACTAAAGGGGTGGCGAAAGCCAAATAACTATGGGCTAGGCTTATAAATGCCCTTGGGCAGATAGCCTAGTATGAACCTATGAACCTATGAACCTATGTTACATTAAAAAGTGGTAAGCTGGTAATATTGCAATAGGGAATGGACTGCAAACTGACAACATGATAATAGCTACTAAGCATCTCATCCAAAGGAAGACACACTCAGGACTACAGCACCCCAACTCACCCTTAAAATGCAACACAGTATCAATAATCCATTTACATGCTATGGGAGTAGAAGCCACAGCCTTATAGGTTTATAGGTGTTTACTAGACTAACGACCACAAGGGCCTTTTTAAGCGTAGCCATCCATCACAAATCTCTGTTAAGTTCTGATACCCTTGATAAGTGTAAGCATGGGCCTGGGAGATGAATCATTTATAGGTTACCTGTGTCCATTAGAGACATAGGTGCCAAACCAGGAATGAATTTCCAGTTTCCCATCCAGTTGTCCAAGTTGCACTTGAACTGAGTTAAGGAGGAACTCTGCTTTACATGGAAGGGGAGCCTGTTCCATAGACAAGGTAGTCTCTGGGATACATACCTATCTCGCTACCAGGTCCTATGTATATCGCAGGCAAGGTTTAAGTGTTTAGAACAGGTAATTATGTTGCTGTTTATTTTGTAGATATGCAGGAGGTGCATCAGAGTGGGGTCTGACAATGCCCTGTATGCCAGGCATAGATCTCCACTCAAAAGCCTGTAGGAGACAGAATAAGGAAATAGGGCCATTAGGTGGTCTGCATAGGATATTTTACTTATGCCCTGTATTCTCTTAGTGAGGAACCTCTGCTGATGTTCCATTCATTGGATATTGCCTAGTTAGATACATACCAAAGGAGGCATTGTACTCAGTGATAGGTCTGATGAATGTCAAATACAGTGGAACAATGATTTCCTTGGACTTAGAGATGCCATATATTTGTTTATAAGTTGTACAACATAGAATGACTTCCTCACTACTATAGACACATGATGGTCAAAGACTAGATTACTATCTTTGTGTGTCCCTACGTCCCTGACTACAGTATCAACTCTTAGGGGTGTGTTGTCAATATGATAGTTACCAGGGATGGATGACTTCCCAAA
>NC_056750.1:163817655-163851397 GCF_019279795.1 Protopterus annectens | reverse complement strand
GGGGCCGGCCTTGCGCCGAGCTTCATGAATCCCGGGGAATGTCTTTAATCCATCAATAAGACAATTTATTATAAAAAATAAAAAATGTTTAAAAAAACTATTTAAAATGAAACCTTCTGTTTTTAAGAGCTGGTCTTAAAGGGACCTTATCATTAGGACCAGGGTGAATATGTGCTTGCAGTCTGATAATCCATTTAGTTTCATTTCTTTCGGTATAATTCCTTAGGTCCCCTCCCCTCAAACTAGGTGTATTAATGTATAAAACTAAAAACTTAAAAGTGTGTGAATTGTTGGTTTCTAAAACATGTTTAGACAAAGCATTGGTGTTTGACCGAATATGGATCTGATATAAATGCTCCCTCACCCTATCCTTAAGCCTTCTATCGGTTTTACTGACATAGAAGGCAGGGCAAGAAGAGCATAAAGCAAGATAAACTACATGTTCCATATCACAGCTAGCACTGACATCAAAGCTAAAAAATTGAGATGTATTGGGATGTATAAACACGTTCGATTCACATATAAATGTGCAAAAATTACACTTATTACATGGTTTGGTGTCTAAATGACTTCTATTTTCATGGAATGAAGTAACATTAGTATAACATAAGAGTCTATGTAAATTCTTCTTGTTTTTAAATAAAAATTGTGGGTATTCACCCACAATTTCCCTAATATTAGGGTCAACTGTTAAAACATTCCAATCCTTACGCAAGATGTCTCTTATTTGGTAGAAATCGTGTGTATAGAATAATGAGATTTTTTTGTGTTGGTACATTGACGTTGGTGGCATTGCTTTCTGTAGTATAATATTCATTGCCCTGCTCTGAAAAATAAGGGCATGCCCTATCTAATCTAAAGTTCTCTATACACTGAAAACCTATAGAAATGTCATCTTCTTTGTATTTCCTTGTTAATAATCTTTTGTGGAGGGTTACCAATTCCATCTCAAAACTACCTGGCATAGGATTTAACCTAGCTGCCCGGATTGCCTGACCTTTAATAATATTGGTAAAGACATATCTAGGATGCATACTTTCCCTGTGTAATAATGTATTTTTATAGCAAGGTTTTCTGTATACACCTGTGTTAAGTTTACCATTGCTAAGGCATTCAATATGAACATCCAAGAAGGGGATACTACAATTTGAGACTGTCAAAGTAAATTTCAAAAAACTAGTAAATTAATTGATTTCCTCAAAGAAACTATTCAACTCATCCTCACTACCATTCCAAAGAAGAAACAAATCATCCACAAAACGTCTATAAAATATGACATGTTTCTTGTAAGAGGGTGAAGGAAAAAACTTCTGCTTTTCCCACATAGCCATGACTAGGTTGGTGTAGCTATTGGCACAAGATTTGCCCATAGCTACGCCATCCTTTTGAAGGAACAATTCATCATTAAAAAAGAAAATATTGTTTTCTAACACTGTCTCCAGTAACAGGCAGATAAAGTCTATCTTGGTGGCTACCATATCAGTGTAGTGTGACAAGTACTGCTGAATACTAACTATACCTAGTTGGTTAGGAATATTAGTAAAAAGAGATTTAAGATCCGTTGTAACAAGTAGGTAAGGGAGAGTATCAAGAAGATTTGCGGTTTCCTTATGCAGGTCCCACAAAAATTGTTTGGAAGCCCTAAGAATAAATGGATTTAGATCTGCTACTGGTCTTAGCATTTTTTCTACAAACACTGACAGGGGTTCGGTAACCCAACCTCTGCCTGCTACAATGGGTCTCATTGGTGGATGTATGGGATCTTTATGTACTTTGGGTAATCCTTGTATAGTTGGAATCAATGGATTTTCAACCCATAGAAAATTGTACATTTCAGATGTAATTGTACCACTTCTATTCAAGTCATCCAATGTATTATACACCCTAAGAACATGTTCTTGTACAACATGCAAGACTATGGGTATATAAAACGTAGAGTCACTCAGCATTTCCTTCATATAACTATTAGATACTTCTCTGTCTAACACTACTACTGGGCCACCTTTATCAGCTGGTCTGATTGAAATGTTTCTATCTTTCTTAAGATTATTTAGTGCCTTTTTCTGTCTAAAAGTTAAATTACCCTTCTTGGAATACACAAAAGGTTTCTTTGATGTGGAGTAGATATCCTCTTCAACCATTTTGCAAAAGGCATCCACTAATGGATGTAAACTAGGAACAAATACACTAGGTTTACGAAATTGTACAAGTCATGTATTACTAGCACCATTATTAAAAAGCAATTTTAATTGCAAATTATGAGCAAACAATTTAATATCTAAAATGGTGTCTATCATGTTACTATTGGTAGTAGGTATGAACGAAAGTCCTTTGTTTAGGATTTCTAACTCATACCTGTCTAAAGGTCTATGTGAAATATTCAATACTAAGTTATTGTCACTTTCTCCCACATTTTCTTCAAAGTGGGTTCTTTCAACTCTCCTCCCAGAGCTTTCCTTTTTTGCCTTCCCCTTCTCATAGAATTACTTCTTCCTCTGTTGTGTATATTGGAAATTGGGAAAGGGGTAGGGTGTTCCACAATCCTGGGAGTGTTGGAGTGTGGAAAAGTTTTTCTGTGAACTACTGGTTCATTATTTGGTGATGTATAGACAACAGGTAATTCAAAATTATACCTGCTTTGTTGAACAGACTCAACGTTATTAACTCCACCATCACAATTCTCTGCATTAGCACTATTAGTAGCTTTAATAGCTGTATTAGATTTTAAGTTCAGGTTTTCTTCTACTACAGAATTCACAGTACTATTAGTATCAACATTTAATTCCACATTCCTAGTATTAACAACATCATGGACTTTAAAAGCATTTATACTATCTAAAGAGTTTTTACTACTATTAATAGTGGTAACACTTGTAGCATCTGAACCCAATGCATATGACAAACTGTTATTGGTGGTATTATTATTCTGCCTGTTAATATTACCATACCTAGGCCGAGTAAAGACTTGGCCATGTGAAAAATCGTATACATCTCTTTGGAGCTTATGTTTCTTCTGTTCTAACAATCGCTTTTCGAACAGAGAAACACTATCTACCAATCAATCAAATAACGGCTCAACAACAGTTTCATTAAAGCTTTGATATAAGTCAATTCGTTGCTTTTTAATGAGTTCTTGTAGTCTACTTTCTTCTGGTGCAAAAAACTCATTGAGAAGAGTCATGTAACTAATGCTCACCTCAATGTTAAGCTGTGTGTATGTGTAAAATTTAAAAATAAATAAACAAAAAAGTAATATATGTATGTGAGTGTGTGTGTGTGTGTGTGTGTGTGTGTGTAAAATTTAAAAATAAATAAACAAAAAAGTAATATATGTATGTGAGTGTGTGTGTGTGTGTGTGTGTGTGTGTGTGTGTGTGTGTGTGTGTGTGTGTGTGTGTGTGTGTGTGTGTGTGTGAGATGGAGCAGCAGACTGAGCATATCTCTTTCATATCCCTGCCACCTTCATGGATAAAATCAACAATGTGAGGACAAAGGACCTGGAATTGGGTACAATTTCAAAACGTAACCTTACTTCACTTATGAAAAGAAAGCAAGATGGCTTCTGTCAACCTTCATTTCCTGAACAATAAGATGTATAAAGCTATACTGTCTGGCTTCATTCATTAGCAGTAATCTTAAATGATTTAACAGAAAATCAGATATTGTTGTAGGGCAGAGTAAACTTATGGACAGTTGAGAGGCATAGGAGATTGAAATGATTTCACTCCATTCATTTTTTTATTCATTGATCACAATGACACATCTGAGTGTACTGAGTCAAGAAAGGTAACAGTAATTGCTGGGCATGTGGTGTTTGTGCATCTCTGTTTATGTGTGTGTGTGTGTGTGTGTGTGTGCATTTCTGATTATATGTCTGAGTCTGCCTCTACATTTGTGTGTGTGTATTGGTGTGTGTGTATGTGTGAACATTAACTATCACAAAATTTATACTTGGATATAAACTACTTCCTTCATCAACAATTACATATGCTACTGCAGATTTGAAATATTAGGTGGAAGGCATATTTTATATCAGAAATATAACAAATGTCAATACTAATAAAAATACAAAACATTTTTAATTGATAAACCAATATTTAAGCACAATAATGCCCTCCAGGTTGGGTTTTATATAGTAATAATGGCCATGCTAGGGGTGGAGTGGCCTTCTGCATTGGGACTCGTAACACGTCTGAGCAGCATTGCTTGCCTAATGTTTCCTCACCTTAGGTTGTGATTAAAAGGGTCACCAGATCAGCCAGCCTACCAGGTTATAAAAATGAAAATAAACAAGCAAACAAACAAATAAATGGGCCGATGAGAAAAACAAGCAAGCAAACAATTAAACAAATAACTAGATAATTAAAAAGATAGTTACATTCAGTTTTTGTTTTCTGGGTGACCATTAGATTTTAATAAGTGCTCCTAAAATCTTTCCTTTAGCACTTAAAACAATTAGTATTAGTATGTGATTACATACATTTATTTCCATGGTAAATGTTCTGGTTAATGCAAGCCTCCAAAAGCTTTGCAGATCAGTAATAAGGCATCTCTGCTCCATTTGCATTGTAAAAGTAAAGTCACAGAGCTTTTCAAATCAAATCAAGCTTTTAATGTCAAGCCTAAGCCTAAGCTTAGTGCAAGTCAATAACAAATAATAAACATTAAATGTAGGCTCAATAAAATAGAAATCAGAATAGCTATGTTTAGAAGCAAATAAAATATATAAATAACTAGCCTCTAAATCAAACAATGGAAAGGCAATGGTAAAAGGCTTATAACTTTTTTTTGGTCTCTGTGGCATTTAAACTTGAATATAGCACTGATTATGTTTATCTGATATTCTTTGTTCATAGGTTCATAGGACAATACTAGGCTATTGGCCAAGCGGCCCTTATAAGCCTAGCCAAGAATTTCACCCATGTTCCCACAAAGTCAGCACCTGTTTTCCCTGTGCAGCAGGGACACAGGTGGGATCCCAGGGGTATATTTTCTATTTCCCATTCAGTCGTCCAGGTTCCTCTTAAGGAGGGCTAGTGAGGTACTCTGCTTGACATGGAGAGGGAGTCTATTCCACAGATGGGGGAGTCACTGGGACACAAATCTATCCTGCCAACAAGTTCTATTAATGTCACAGACCAGGTTGAGGCCTTGCATGTGGGTTGCATGAGTGGAGTATGACTTACAGATATGCAGCAACTCCATCAAGGCTGAGTATGAGACGGCCTTGTATGCCAGACACAGATCACCTCTGAGCAGTCTGTACAAGACTGAGTAGAAGAGACAGGGCTTTTACCCTGTCTGTATAGGATAGATGTTTGAGACCCTGGATTTTTCTGGTCAGGAACCTCTGTGGTCTTTCCAACTGCTGCATGTGCTTGGCAAGGTGGAGGCATTGTATTCGATAATGGGTCTGATAATGGATGAGTACAGGGATGTTATGACCGCCTTGTTCCTGGATGAAATACCCTTTTTATGAGGTAGGCCATGTAGAAAGCCTTCCGTACAATGGAGGCAACATGGTGGTCAAAAGTCAGGTTGCTAGCAACCTGGGTGCCCAATTCCCTCACAACTGATTGCATGCTTAGTACGTTGTTATTAATGTGATAATTAGTGGGGGCACCATTTTCCCCAAAGGGGATAATGATGCATTTCTTGGCATTCAGTTTGAGGCCATGCTTCTGGCACCAGTCATTAGTTTGGTTAAGGCCCTCTTGGAGGATTTTCACATCACTAGGTGAATTTATGGCAGTACCCAGCTTGCAGTCATCTGCAAACCTGGTCAGACACAGACCACTGGTTTTGGCTTGCACCTCAGAAAAGTATTTCCCAAACATTAGAGGCCCAAGACTGATCCTTGGGGTGTGCCGCTTGTTATGGGTCTAATACTAGAGGTGGCTTCCCCTATTTTGACTGAGTGGGTTCTATCAGTGAGCCAGTTAGCTACCCATCCAGTAACATATGGGTTGATGCCTAGCTGGGAGAGCTTATCCATTATGCCTGAGTGGGGAATAGTGTTGAACGCTTTGTCTAGGTCAAGGTAGGTGGTGTGCACTGTCTTGCCCTCATCCATGGCTTTGGTGACTGTTTCAAAGAAGGTGACCAAGTTTAGCAGGCATGATCTCCTTTTGACAATACCAAACTGTGTGGGATCAAGTGTTTGAAGGTTGCCAATGTCCTTGTTTATAAGGTCCATGATAATGCACTCCCATGGTCTTGCAGATCAGGCAAGTTAGGGTGGTGGGCCTATAATTTCCTGGGTCGGTGGACACCACTTTTGTGCAGAAGGATGACAGTGGCTATCCTCCATTCTGCTGGGATGAAGCTGGCGCACAGGCTTTGGTTGAATAGGGTACCTAGTGGTGCTGAGAGCTCCTGCCTGAGTTGATGTAGGACACACTCAGGGATGTTGTCAGATCCCATGGAGGCTGTATTTTTTGCCTTTGAGAGGACATTAATAACCTGATCCTTGGTGATGAGGGGAGGGGGGCAGGTGCTGGGGATGTCCTAATTTGCTGATGGAGGGATGGGAGGGGTGAAGTTTTCACTGAACTTGTCTGCCAGCAGGCTGGCTATATATATGGCATTTGTATATGTGGTATTCTTGACCACCAATTCAGAGCAGATTTGGGAGTTACCTTTAAAATTGCAGACATATGCAAATTGTTTATTCTCTATTTTTAAGTGTGCTTTTGATTTTTGCCATTATTTTACCATTTCTGAGTTTGGTGGCTGGTTATTTTATTTTTTTACAAATAAATAATTAAGCAAGGTAATACATTAAAATAATGCTGGCATATAGGTGCAGTTTTTAAAATGCTTTAATTTGAAATTAACAAACTAGGCCTTACTCTATCATTAAGTCTTCAGTGGTCATATAAATGATTCCAGTACGAGTGCAACTGCAAATGAGAAGTTAATGAATACTACAGAGACATAGCTTGGTATGAAATGGATCTGACACCAGAATGTTTGAACTGCATCCTGGGAATTAATGGCAGAGTGACTTCCACTTTGAACCATAGAGTTACAAATCCCAAGGAATTAGCCCAGTGAGCAAAACTGCATGAGAAATTAACCACACAAAATATTGTGGTGTTTGCAGCTGGGCTAGACTGCCTGTACCTCCCCACACCATCCAAACTTATATTGTACCAAGTTCACTGTCTCACAAACATGGAAAAAGTGAGAAACCTCCCAAAAGAAAGGAATCACTGGCAGCACACATTGACCCAGCAGTGGCAGTGATTCCCTAAGAAAACAATGTTTGCGAAGTTTAACATCACCAAGTTGAGCTGGGCAAGTTGGTTCTTCTGGAACTTGAAACTTGAAGAGAAGTAACGTAAACAGAAAAAAGCTTTCCTAGAAGAGATTTGGTTCAGTTTGTGTAAAGAATCAGTTGAAATCATCCAGCCACTTAGTAATATCTATCTGTGCTCTGCCTGTGCAATGTAAATCTTGCACAATGAAAAGAGGCATTTTTTAACTTATACTTACTGATATCTAAAGCTGAAATAAAATGAACCATTCCCTTTTGTTTACTTTTAGTATTGAATTGAGTAAATATCCCCAGAAATGTGTGGAAAAGTAACTAACAGTATTTTACTTCTTTCTTTCTAACTAATCCACATGTAGACATTTGTATATTTTAATCTTTTTCACTACATACTACATTTCTTTAAAAGGCTGATTATGGACTTCACTTTTAATTAATATATATTATAATTTAATTTTCTGTAAAGGATTTTAGCAGTTTTGGTCAGGATTCATGAACATTGTTCACAAAGCACCAACATGTTTATGCTTTGTGGAAGGGTAAAGTAGTTTTTCACATTATATAGACCACCCCAGGGATTTAATAAACTCTGTGTAGGCTTAGCATGCAGCTTACATGGAGTTTACATGTTAGAGCAATGAGCAGCAGCATTAATTGGCTAAGCATGTCTTGCATTGTACTTACATGAATACAAGTGTAGTTTCATGGCTAGCAAAGGTGTTGCCAGCCAGGAAACCAAGTAAAGCAGCACAAACACCTGCAGACATATTTACCTATGGACTAACTATTTCTGTGGGATGGCAAGGACAGTTACATGACTACCAGGGCTTAATATAAGGCAATGCATAAAGTTGTAACACATTATAGAAAAGTGTAGTCAGTGCAGAGCACTGTGCAAACCTGTTTCATGCATACTGAAATAAACGTTTGGTGGTGATCATCAAGGGTACATAGATTGCATTACAAATAATTATTCTGGGGAAGTGTGTGTATTGAAAAGGTCCAGCACACACATGAATGGTAGGAATGAACATGGGAAGAGGACAAATGAAACATGGTAATGCACAGCATATAAGGGCATGTCAATGTACATACACCACAAAGACAAGACAGTTGTAGCATGAACACTAATCACATATTTACATGATATAGTACAAACTGCTGTGTACACCTCCTGTGCGGTTATAGTCATATTATCACCCCATTATTGTATATTATGTATCTGTCACACAGGGTGACATATCAATGGAGAAGATTTGTTGTGATATAAGCATCCTGACATGATCACTAGAGAGGACATTTATCAAGGACGGTATATACACGAGAAAGTATGTGCATATCTTGAAGATGTACAAAATGATTTGCTTGAATACGAATGTAATATCAGCATAGATCTCAGGCAAGTGGCACACATAGCAATAGGCTCATGGACAACAGTAGACAGAAGCATGCACAATCATGAACAATATCAGAATAATAACACCACTCATCTGTGTCACCGACATTGAATATAAGTAAGTTATTATACATGTTCTGCATGAAAACACTCATATAACTGTAATGATTTGTCAGTAATCTATAAGGGAATCAAGCATACCTTCCTGAAAAAAATAATACCCTTTGAAAGTATTAAGAGGGATACTGGTACACCTATATCTTAAATTACAATCTGTCCTGGTTAGGTGACAGATTTGCATGGTATATATATTTTCCACAATCCACATTTGCACAAATGTAACCCATGCCATCAATGTTTTCAATGAGCTGTGTATTTACTGCATGTATCCCAGAAATATGTATCACACATGCGCCTTCTATAACACCTTCAAGGGAGTTCTGCACTGTCAATTCCTAATGCAGAAAAAAGAATACTTAGGCATGGTTGATGTGTGAGAGCTCACTGTGGCAAAAGTGATACACTTAAGTAAATCATCCGTGGAAGATGTGTTGGGAGGTATATGCAAAAGGGTACATTGTACTCAAGTATTGGTGTGATGAGGTCTGAGAACAATGGGACTATACTGCCCTTTGATGTGGATGTCCTGCACATACTCAGGAATTGTGTTACATACAAGGGATTAGTCACCACTGTGGGCACATGTTGGTGAATGCTCTGCATGCCATCTACCTGAGTACACAGGTCACAAACCACTTGGTCTGGCTCATAGGGGTGCGCTATCTATATTGTAGTTAGATTGTGTATTTGATGTCATAATGGAACTAATCACCCCTTGATTTTTATTCATCTACTGTGTCTCTATGGCCCTGGCAACAGTCCTTTTTGTGTGTCAATACTGTTTGTATTACAACCAATACAAATCTTGTATTCAATGATTCTCCTCAATTTACAGTCCTCCACAAAGCTGGATAGACAAAGGATGTGCAAGTTATGTGAATTTAACCTGTGTATCAATAACACTTTGTTTTACAGCACAATAAACCACTCCTATGCCTCATGAAAAAAAAAAAATATATATATATATATATATATATATATATATATATATATATATATATATATTTAGAAAGCTTGTGAGGAAATTATTACTCTATTTTTGTTTTACTTGGATCGCTTGTCTGTGTACTTAATAAAGGATTTTCGACTGGAAACAGACTGCCTGCCTTGCTTGGATTACTTTCGAATACTTAGTAATGCTGTACAATTATATATTTTCTATTATTACTTTTTGTTTTGTTTTGACTTAAGACGAGTTTACATTTGCTACTTCTACTACTATTGTCTGATCTGATTAATATACAGTGATTAACTAGAAATATACGGACTGAAAATCTTCCACACAGTGAAGTTTCTTACACTGTTTTGTTTTTGGACCCACTACACTTTAATGGGTTGTTTTGAGACTTCAGGGATACCACGGAGATTACTTGTTTTTAGTCTTGACTTCTGAGACTTAATGAACAGGAAAATGTCTAGTACAGAATTCTGAGGTATGGAGCTGGTCACTGGAGTCTAGATAGAGGTGATTTCACATACTTTGATATTATCTATCAAGTATGTGATCCATTTGTCTACCCACTTGGTGGCATAGGTGTTTATGCCTCCTTGAGACAGTTAATTTGCAATACATGAGTGTGGATTTGTGTCAAATGCTTTGGCCAGGTCAAGTTATGCAGGATGAAAGTGTTTTTCTTATGCATGCCCATAGTGACCTTCTTGAAGACATCAAACAGATGTAGCAGACATGATGTAGCCTTAAAAAAATCAAACATGGGTGTGGTACACAGTTGTGAGATTACCTGTGTCCTTTCTGATAAGGTCCATGATGACTCACTGGTCTACCTCACAGATGAGGAGAGTCAGGCATAGGGGTCTATAACTCCATGCATCCGGTGATGGTACCCCCTTGGTCAGACAGATGACTGTTGCTGTACATCCCTCTACAAGATCATAGGCTGTTTGGAGGCTGTGTTGAAGTATGGATCCAACTGTGTCTGCTAGGTCAAGTTTTAAGTCATGCTATAGACAACCTGAGATGTTGTCAGGGCTCATTGATTCTGTGTTATTAGCCATAGAAAGCACACAGATGAGCTGCTCTCCCGAGGAGAAAAACTGAGTAATGTTTGCTTGTACACTTTGGCTGATGGCCAGTGGCAGCAGGAATGTGAAGTGGGAGGCAAACTGTCAGCTAGTAGATTGTTGATTTTCTCTGGTTGAATATGGCTGGTGTCATCTACAAACATTTCTGTGTTTTGTTGTGTATTCCCCCTAACATGTCACATTTACTGAAATACATGAATTGTGAAAACACCTTCAAATACAGCCTTGGTCATGCATCACATGCCACACACTGGCACTGTTCACACAGTCATACAACTGTACCAATGTCACGTAATTACATCAATTGCATAACATGCAGTTATATGTGTTTCATGGGAAAGCTGTGTTTGAGTGGCCTGATGCCATATAAGAGCACATTACAAATCAGTTATTTGTGGCTCATGCAGAACATTTCCTGACACAAATGCTACTAGTCACACAAATGGTGCTGCTGACAACTTCAGTAATCCTTGGGAAGAGCAACACAATTGTACATACAATGCATTTCACAAGGTTGCAATTGAATCAAAACATATGATATTTCTGTGTATATCACAGCATTACATGTGGTTGAAGAAATATGTATGTGCCCATGTAATCAGTATGAATTTATACTGATGTCTGTCACAGGGCATTTAATGATGGTAGGTAGACACATACACACCTGTGCCAAACTGCAAGTGTCTATGTGATGGTGGAATTAGAACTGTATAGAATGTTGATCTGCTCCACTACAACAACACATGCCTTAATAAGTCAACAACATACATAAAAGTGTATCATATCATTCCAACAGTTCTCAGGAGGCATATTACTACAGCTGTTATAGAAGAAACATGTAATGGAATGGCAGCAGTGGCCATCAATACATTAACTCACATCACAGATTGTAATCCCTGTAGTAGACATACTGTACATCCACACCTCAACATAGCAAGTGTCAATGACAGCAACATTGACATGTCAACTGTTCATAGAGTCATAGGACATTATTAAGGTAAATGCCAACATCACATACAATCCTAGCCATTATCATACCATTTAAACCAAACTTCCTAAATCTATATGATGGAAGATAGTAAGACTATTGAGCATATGTGTATATTTGTTGTATTGCATTACATTCTGCCACTGTCCATATGGGACATGTGCACCACACCATGACAGAGTTAGCAATCACACATGTAGTGATCTGGAGATGGCTTGCAGAGGCTCATGGAAGGACTCTGCTTCATGATGTAATTATGCATATTTGACATGAGGATATATTCACTCCTCTGCAAGAAGGATCTCATGTGACCAGAGGAAAAAGGAGGATGGTGGATGCATGGGGCCTTCTCTAAAACTTCATTATTTGTTCTTAAAATATTCTGGTTACTTACCAGGGCCTTCTTTATTTTACTAGTAAGATGGTTAAATTGCAGTACACATGCTCTGTCATAGCCATCGTGTTTTTCCTGTATCCCACTTAAAATTTTCATGTGGTGGATTTGGATCGTTATTTTTCATAATATATGGATTGATGCCTAGTTGACAGAGTTTACCTGCTATGGCCAAGTGGAGAATGGTGTCGAAGGCTTTGGCCAAGTCAAGGTGGGCTGTGTACACTGTCTTACCCTCATACATGGCTTTTATGGCTGTCTCAAAGAAGTCAACCAGATTTAACAGACATTACCTCCCCTTGAAAAAGCCAAACTGTGTGGGGTCAAGTATTTGGAGTTTGCCAATGTCCCTGTTAATGAGGTCCATGATAACCTGTTGCATGGCCTTGCAGATCAAGCTAGTTAGGCTGATGGGTCTATAATTTCCTGGATCAATGGATGCTCCATCTTTGTGTAAAGGGATGACAGTGGCTGTCCTCCACTCAGCCAGGACAAAGCCAGTACTCAGGCTTTGGTTGACTAGGCTGCCTAATGGTGCTGCAAGTTCATTCCTGAGTTCATGTAGGATGCAGCCTTGGATGTTGTCAGGTCCCATTTTCCTTTGAGAGGGCATTGATGACCTCTTCCCTACAGATAAGGGATGGGGGGCAGGCACTGAGGATGTCCTGATTTACTGATGGGGGGGGGGGGGCAGAGTGGAGAAGTTTCCACTGAATCTGTCAGCCAGTAGATTGGCTATATCTACAGCATTTGTGTAAGTGGTGTCCTTGACCACCTGTTCTGAACAGATCTTGGCGCTTCCTTTGAGACTACAGATATATGTGAATAAGGCCTTATAATTGTCTCTAGTAGGCAATTTGGAGTCAAAGTTGCCCTTAGGGGATTACACTGGTGCTCTTATTTTCCTGTTCAGTCTAAGGAGAGATTTCATCCAATTGGACACCTGCTCCTTCTTGGTTCTGGACAGCAATATTTTCCTTTTGTTATATAGTCTATTTATTGCAGATGTCCACCAGACAGGTTTACTCTTCCTTGTGGAGGATGATTTTGTCCTGTCAGGTAGGTATTCCTGATTCCATTCATCTATATATATGCTTGTATAGTACTTCAGTGTACATTTGGACATTGGTGCCTGTTCCTACAGTGGGGGAGGGGCTGTGCAGCTGTTTGTACCATCCCTCAGGTGGTTGTAATCAGCTTTGGAGAATTTTTCTTTTTACCATAGCTAGAGGGGGGTCATGGAAGATGTTGATATCAAAAATGGCTGCTTTTTTGTCGGATCTTGCCAGGGAGGATGATAACATAGGGGTACCGCAGTTGTTAATCATGTTGGTTACTACCAAGTACAAGATATGTATCACATCTTGTGGGGGTATCAAGTAGTTGTCCCAAGGCATATGCATTGATAAACTGGGGGAATTTCTGTGCATTTCTGTTTTGGCATGAGTAGTTTTTCCAATCTATGGTTGGGTAATTAAAGTCATCCAGGATCAGGGTAAAGGGGTGAATCTTGATAGATTTGCAAAGGTCCAGATAGGTGGAGTGGGCATCCTGAGTCAAATCTGTGGGCCTGTAGCTACCTATAATTTGAAAAGGGGTCTTGTCAATGGTTAACTGCACCTGGAGTGTCTCATGTGCATCAGACTGTTTTTGACCGGCCTGGAGGTGTGTATCTGTTTAATATATATTTATACTCCACCTCCTTTGGCTTTGCTGGCTACATTTTGGGGTCTGGCTGTGTGATGGGATGAGTGACCAGGTAAGGATGGGTTGCTCTCTGCAGCTTTGACCCAGGTTTCTGTGACTGCAGAAATGTCAGCATCTTCCAGGGTTAAGAATGCTTGCAATGAGCGCAGTTTCATGTTTAGACTCCTAGCGTTTAGCAGCATTACCTTTAATTTGCATTTTGTTGAGAGTTTTATGTTGGTAATATCGACCTCATGACTTTTCATAAAAAAGGCACAATTGTGGAGGCAAGGACCTTTGCCAGAAGCCTGAAGCCCAAGTGAGACAGATGCAGTCCATCTCTAGCAAAGCAGCTTGGTCTGTCGATCATATGTTCCCAGGCTGCCAAGCACTGGATCCCCCGGGGATGACACCAGAAAGTAAGCCAATTGTTAATGTCAATCATTTTCTGTTTGTATTGAGGCATCATTCTGTGTGATGGTAGAATGCTGTTTAAGCCTAGGGACATACCTGCATGGGGCACATATTCGGCAAGCTCAATCATGTCTGTCTTCCTACAGTACAGGGAGGTACGTCTGAAGTCATTCACACCGACATGGGCTAGGACAGAGTCATAACAGTACCTGTTGTGGAGAGACTTGAGTGCATGTGTAATATGGCAGATTCTGGCACCTGACAAACAAGTAACCATGACTTTGCCCCTATCCAGCCTGGTGAGTGGGTAGAAGTCATAACATCACACACAGGGTTATGGACTTCATACTTCTGACTGTACCTGTCTAGCAGGTTGTCCGTCATTGCACCCTTACATCTGCTGTGGTCCTCAGACGGTTTGTATTGCAATGTTATAATAAGGCTACATGTTGGCCATAGCTGTCAAAGCATCACAGACTGACATCTGGACAGGCACATATATGACAGTCAGGCACAGGCCTACAGATGGGGACAAGGTGTTAATATTGCTCTGCCAAACATAAACAGTTGGGAGACTGGTTTGGTATTAGCTTGCTTTTTCTTATGGGTATGACGTCTGCTTCTCTACTATCTGCCATTGATGTTTTCACATCAACCTTTATTGTTTTGCAAATAGTTTGGCAGGCAAATGCAATGTTATGACAAGCAGAACAGATATATGAGACATACTTGTGGTCCTTCTGTGACATCCTGTCATTCCAGGGGTATGGATGGTGCCCAGTGACTTGTTGTCAGTACTGACACAATAAGGTGGCAGCCATTTATAACTTGGCAGTACACTGACTTTCAAGAACCTGCTGTCCTACTAGGCACTGTGTAGGTTACTCTGAGCTGTGTACTATCCATATGTCTGGCCCCCCTATCCCTGAATTATCCAGCTTTCCTGCAGTAACGAATATTGACTTTTGGACAGTGTGTACAACTCCTGACGTAGGTGTAGCTGACATGCGAAATACTTATTTTATTTTATTTATTGATTTTACATTTGTTGATCGGGCTAGTCTAACCAGATATATGTCCATTTTCAGTAGAGGCCGGGGAGATAAGCTCTGTGAGAACAAAATCAAAACAACTCATATAAACACAAGATTCATAAACAACTATTAAAATGTACAATGAACTTTGAAGGAATAGTACAGAGATTATAATATAGGATAGACAATCCAATCATAGTACAGAGTAATGCAGGTAAGTACAAAAACTACAGGTTGTTACATAATATAAAAAAGAAGGCAGGTTAAACAATAATTATATAGTAAAAAAAAGGTTGTCACAATCATAAGTTTTCAGAAGATGCAAGTAAGAGTGTATAGTAGGGCAAGGTTATGTTGTAGTTAAGGAGAGTTGGACTTGATTAAAGAGAAGAAGAGGGTAGGCAGAGGCAAGATACTTGGCATAGAAAGTCTTGAAACATGGACCCTGTCAACTACAGTACTGTATTTAGATCACTAAGCCACAACAGCCAGCAGTAAATGTTGCCTACTTCCTGACAGTATTAACCATGCATATACATAGCTCATTGACCTCTGTATATTGTGGACATGCAACAAGTTATCAAGTTGATTGGGAAAGCCCTGGGAATGTGTGCTCTGTGGCTATTACCCTACAAACATAAATGTTACTGCATTTCTATGGGAACACGGGTGTGTTGGGGGCGGGGGCATACCTCTCAACTGTATGCATTTGCACAGACAGTCTAGATGTTTGCTTTACATTTTGGTTCCATTTAGCATAGTATTGTGCTTGCCTTGGAGAATACTGGCATATCCCTAAAGACCAAAGTTTAGAAAGTAATGACAAATATTTAAGTTTCAGACGTTTTACCCTTCAGAGACTTGATGTAACTGCAAGACCTGCTGCGATATCACTGTGTAAGTTTATAAGAGGAATATTTCATCATTGCCCCTATTTGTGGGGCTTTGCCACACATTTCTTTATGGCTTTGTACAGCTGACTTGCTGGGAGAGGCTGAGAGGTGTGTATGGGACTCCAACATTGACATACATGCATGTGACCTATGACATTGCAGTTTGTTAGTCCCTCACATATACTGCAGTGAGTTTTGTCACCTAAGGGACTACTGCATATTCTGCAGAAGCCACTATTTGGCAGATATTTCCTGCTGTCCCACATAGCTGCCAGTCATCGGCTGCTATCCTGATAGGCCACCCCATTCCCTGGCATACATGCAGTGATACCATAGATATGCTACCACAATGTACTATGCCATTCATTTATTGTTAAGAAGAGTGACTTACCTTGTGCCTATGGCAGTTGAGGACAGTGCTTCAGGGCTGACTCTGTCAGATGCACGCAGTACAGATGGTAAGGTACAGGCAGTGTGATGTGTGTGGCATCCTTTTTACTGTGTGTGCGAGTTGGAGAGATGTGTCAGTCCCTGGGTCCCTAGGGTGTCAGTGTATGTGCTATGTGTTGCCTCTTTGCCAGGGCCAGGGTGTACTGGGCATGCCTATGTCTGCCTACAGGGATAGGCTCAGGGAGTTCCTCTTTCAAGTCCCCCTATGTCTGTGGGGACCTTGGCAATGGTAAGGGGCTGTGTCCCCCTTCCTTGTGATGTTCCTGCCCAAGCTGTTTACACAGGATCATATTGTGTAGCATGGCAGATACTATGAACATGTGTGCACATCTGGCTGGAGAATACTGCAGGGCTCCACCAGATATGGCAAGGCAGTGGAACCGTGACTTGAGCAGCCCAAACACACACTCTATGATGTTCCTAGTTTGTGCATGTTTCTCATTATGGAGTTCTTCAGTGTGTGCATGTGCATTTCTAATGAGTGTCATCATCCATGGTTCCAGTGCATAGCCATCATCCCCCACTAGATGACCGTATGGGATACCCCCTCTGGCAAATGCCTGGTACAGCTGTGATGCATGCCAGATTTGGGAGTCATGATAACTGCCAGGGCTGCCAGCACACACATTAATGATAATGCCCTGGGCATTGCACACGACTTGGCAGTTGATGGAGTGGTACTCCTTGCGGTTGATGTAGACTCTACCCTCTTCTCCAGGTGGTGCTTTGATGTGGATATGAGTGCAGTCTTTGGCACCCAGTACCTCTGGGTAGTGTGCTACAAGATGGAAGAGATGCATATTGCTGGTCCTCTCCTCAGGGTTGCTGAGGAAATAAATGTTCTCACTGGCATGCCTTAGCATGACATCCAGGATCTGGTAGAGTACCCTGGATGCAGATGCCTGTGAGACCCGCATGATGTCCTCAGTAGGTCTTTGGAAAGTACCTGTAGCTAGTATTCTTAAAGCTGCACATACCTTTATTTCCACTGGGATGGGTTCCTCTCTGTTGGCTCTGGGTCTGAGGTGAGGGGGCAGAGCTCGGTGAGTTGCTGAAGTATGTCCCTGTCGACTCTGTAGCACTCTATCTCCAGCTCATGTAGCCCCTGAAATGTTACCCTGGGTCTGAACACTCTTCTCCTCCTTAGTCTGGGCCTATTGTCAGCATCATCATCATCACTGACCTCAGCCTGTAGCATGTAGAGATACAGCAAAGCAGCAGCAGCCCCTATCATTTTGTCAGTTAAAATTCCCATGTGTGTACTCCAATGGTGCAGTGTATGTGGGAAAAATAAGATTGAAGGGTGTCTGCATACTTCATACTAGTGTGCTGCAGATGCAGCCTGTGTGATTGGCTGACTATGATACATTCTACCTGCCAGCTACATTACTGAGGGGTTTGAATGGGCCAGTGTAAGTGCTAGAGGGATTATTAGTCATTTATAGTTGATTGCCTTTTGTAAAGGTGCTTCCATTTATTTTTTCTATTTCCTGTAGTTTTAAGCCCCACACCAACCCACTGCTTCAGTGTAAACACTTCTAAGCAGATTTGTACATCCCCTGTACATAAGCACACTTAGCTTTTCTTAAACCAGCTAACCACAGCTAAGCAGCCTCAGACACACTCCCTTGCTTACCTGTGCTTAGCTGAGAACAAACAGAAGCCACTGAGCTCCAATGTTCTTAAACAAAGCATGACAAACCCCCTTTTTATGTCAGCTGCCTCTTCTGCCTACACTACCATGTTCTAGCCCTTACACGGATAGGTACCTGCAGACATGGTGACCCATTTAGCTATTCAATAAACTTAGCTCATTTGCATACACCTAATTGCATATACCCTAGTTACTGCACTACACCAGAGCCTATGCCCTTAACCACCACTGTAACCTGCCATTGTTATGAGTCTGCATGCTAACCAGTATAATGGGAAATTTAATTTTACCTTTCATATTGCCCTTTTACTATTTTATTTTTTTTTTTCAAGATTGCATGTTTGCACCCCACTGTGCTCCACTTAAACATGTCATATGTGCTAAAAACAAATTTTATTTTACACATTTTGCAACAGTTTTACATGCCAATGGCCATATTTTTGGCCATTCAGTTGCTTAATGCACTCAATACATGCTTTACTTTTAGTTGTCACAGCCCCATTTTTTATTTTCCAGTCTGGTACACATTTACTAATTGCATACATTTTTCCTGCAGACATGGCTTCTACATGGATGCCTGTCTGCTTCCTGGATCAGTAAATTACTTTATTTGCATGTTTTTCATCAGCAAATGAGGTGATTTACATACTGTGATTGCATCCATATCAACATAATGCTGGGAGGCTTGTGCATGCCCCCAGCTTTGCTTCCTGGATTGCTCTACCTTCTAACTCCATGTTCTGTCCGCGCCACTATGCTTACACGGAGATTAGCTCAGTGTAAGTGTTATTGCATTTCCCCCTATGTCCAGCTAGGATTTCTCCTCTTGATACTGTCCAGAGTGCTAAAGACAGGACAATGGTGCCTGAAATGTTTAACTGCCTAAGATAGCCTAAATAAACCTTGTCATTTTTTTCCATGGGTAGTTCACTGTTTGCACGCTGCCAAGCAGACAGCAAATGCACCTTAAAATGGGAGAAAATGGAAAAGTAAATATTGCGATCCATGGCAAGGTGTTCTGTAAATAAGATTTAGACAATACTACATGTATCTTATTTCTGTCAGTTCACCTCAGTAATACCTTAGGCCACAGAGGAAGTTACCTGACAAGTATATTTCTGTAATTATTACTATCCAGAGTATTTCCAGATGTGCAAAGCTACCAGGCATTTCTGAGCTATATAAAGCAGCCTAAATACAATTTTTGACTTTTTTTCCTTAAATAGTTAACTGTATTTATGCAATTCCAAATGAAGAGCACCTTAAAATGAAGATAAAAGAAAAATATAGTGGTACATTGCAATGTGATCTGTACTTAGGATTCAAGCAGTGCTTCATATGCCTTATTTATCTAGAGTCACTTCAGTTACACATTGTAGCACAAAAGTTGAGATCTGTCAAGTGCATTTTCTGAAGTAAGTAATCTCCCTGTTATAGGGGGCCATGCAACATCACCAGGCATGCCTGAGCTGAGGCAGACTAAACTACATTTTTCAATGTTTTCCTTAGGTAGTGAACTGTGTTTGTGTAATGCCAAGCAGAGAGCAAATGTACCTTAAAATGGATTACAATTGAAATATAAATATTGTGAATTATGGCAAGGTGTTCTGTAGACAGGAATTAAACAGTAATTTCAGTCAATTCACTTCAGTTACACCTTGCACACAGAGAAAGTTACCTGACAAGTATATTTTCTGGAACAATAAATATCCAGAGTGCTGACACACATGCAAAATCGCCAGGCATTTCTGACTTACCAAAGGAAGCCTAAAGGAAAAAAATTACTTTCCTTAAGTAGTTAACTATGTTTGCATGATACCAAGCAGAGAGCCAACAGAAAAAATGTTAGAAAGGTAATACATGTTAGGGAAATTACAGAGGGTGAAGGAAATGCAATGCATGGGTATATGTAGCAATGACCAGAGCAAGAGGTACATTTAAGTGAATACAAAGGTATTAAAAAAGGTGATGAAATATATACCCAGATAATCCTGTGTAAATGTATCACAGCAGTTGATTTGAACTTTGTATCAGGTATACTTCATCTATAAGTGCACTGCACTTACAATTTGTGTCACAGAGAAAGATACATGTCAGGTGTATTTTCTTCCCTGAGTACTATCCAGAGTGCTGTCACCATCCGATGATGCCTGGCTGGTTTGCACAATCTATGGCAGCCTAAACTTTTTCACCTTTTTCCTTAAATCACAAAAGTGATTTTCATACTGCCAGATGGCACCCAAATTATACAAGACCAGACTAGATGTGAAAAAGTCAGCATTGAGATATTAATACTGTCAATCTCCTATTTATCCATAAATGTACCTGATAACTTTTTTTTAAAGTTGCTTCTCCCTGATACATCCTTACCAGGTGTATATAGGAAAAAGAGGACCATAAAAGTTTATTGTTCCCACTGTCAGGGTATTCAGAGACACTTGCAAGCCATTAACAGGTAATACTTCATAATGCTCATCCTTACATCACTGAGGGCATGTACATCTAATTGTGTAGCTCCATGCGCCATGTTTGCATTCCTTACATTGTGTGCATATTTTGGTATTCATAAATGCTAATGACTTCACACCTCATTTGCATACTCACAGTGTTCACAAGGCTGACTCTGTACTATATGAAGGTGATGGTGTAGGCAGTGCCCTTGTATCATACTGGCGAGACTGTTATGAAACACAGAGCTAAATACTTGTAGAACAGCAGGCCCTTGAAAGATTTAACTATTCTCTACATTGATCTATTGTCAGCATGTTGATATTTCATAAATAATGCTTTCATTTTAACATTAATAGGTGAGATGTAGTGACTGATGAAAACTATTTGTATAATTTTAAATACATTTACATTTATCCCTTATTTTGGCCATAGCCATTTTTACATTTTATAATTATGCTAAATTGTTAATGCAGAAATATAGTACAAAGTTTAAATCTGTGTTATCTCTATTATAAAGGTGATATTCCTACTTAGAGCTTGGGTTTCATTATATCCTTGCTTAGTGGGATTGTGTAGGTTTGAGTGTCATACGCCAGGGTTCCAGTGCATAACCTGGATCCCCTACTAGATGCCCTTGAGGAATGTTACCCCTAGCAAACCTGGTGTAAAGCTCACAAGTGTGCCATATGTGTAAGTTGTGGAAACTGCCAGGGTTACATGCACAGACATTGTAGATGATCCCTTGACCATTACAGACAACCTAACAGTTTATAGAGTGGAAACTTTTTTCTGTTGATGTACCTCCTTTCCTGTTCCCTGGATGGGGCTTTTATTTCTGTGGGTGAAATCTATGGCCCTCAACACTTTAGGAAAGTGTGCTATCACATAAAACTTCTGCATGGTTCTTGTTCTCTCCTGTGGTGTTCATGGGAAAAAGATATAATACCTTGCATGCAGTAGCATTGCATTATATCCCCCTGTGAATCTCTAGAAAGTTTCAGTAGCTAGTATCTGTAATACTAGACATACCCTTGTTTCCACTGGGATGGGTTCTCCATGTTTTCCCCTGGGGTCTAATGTGGGGCGGCAGAGGTTTCATATTTCCTCCAGTGTTTCCCTGTTAACCCTTTATTTGTCAACAGTTTCTGTTCCAGGCAGTTCATGGAATGTTAGACAGGGTCTAAACACCCTTCTTCTTCTTGCCTGAGGTCTAGCAGCAGCACCCTGATTTAAAACCTGTTATACATACAGCATAATAACAGCAGCAGCAACTTCTAATGTGTTATTTCTTCTCTAGGTATATCTGTGCCTGTATTCCAATAGGATTTGGTGTATGTGACAAAAGCCTGCACCAACTGTATATGGTTGCTTTATAGCTTCCTGAATAGAACCTCTGTGTTTGTTTGGTATATTAGCATATACTTCAGCTCTTTTGTTTAACTAGCAATTTCCCAAAGTTGTGCAGCACTACACATCATGTAGAACTGCATAATGAATACCAAATCTTGTGCTATTGTGTTGGCAGCACAATCGGTACACGTCGTGTAGCTGTTAATGAATCCTGACCAATGTTTCAATGTGAAATTAAGCCATGGACCTGTTCCTAAGTTTGCATAAGGTTTCATTTGCAATAAGCAAAATGTTTATCGTAATATTATTTACATCTTTCTGTCTCTGCTATTTCACTCATACTCTTAGACTGTCAGTAGACTATTTCAGTATTGAGCTTTTCCCATCTAAGAATTATTTGCTTGTATTTGCTTTCTTGTTTTCTCTGCAGCACCTCTATTATTCAGTATAAAAAATGGAATCATAGCAAAACATTGTTAAAGAATTGCAACTTGCAATATTCCCCTGATCTACATATGCAGAAAATACTGCCAAAATATCCTACTGGGAGATGGAGCACAATCAAGAAAACAACAAAGCAGAACTGGACATTAAATACAATTTCTATAACATAATTATTGCAGTTTCTTTCTTTCAGTAATAAAGGTAATAAGTGCATTTTAAAATAAGCCCTATAACTAAAGAAAACACCACTTCACTCTTATATTACAAATATATGTTACCTAAATGAATTAAATGTATCATAAAATATATGGGCATCTAATCAAAGACAAATAAAACAACACATATATGCAAAACAGTAAAAATAAAAATAAATACATACAGGAATTGAAACAGTACATGGAATTTGTAGTCGTGTAGTATGCTACACTCTTTGTGCAGATAGCAGCTATGTGCAGATCATAGGTGATTCAGAGACAGAAGCTGTGAAATAGTGCAGTGACCTCTACTGCATATTATACAAAGAATGTGAGTGATACATAAACAGATGTAAATGAAGTAATGTAACCATCACCATCAACCCCTTTTTTTCCCATGTCTATATGGGGTCGGTGTGCCGTGTCAACTGTCACCATCTCTCTCAGTTTATTGTCACTCTCCTAACTCTCCTAACTTCTTCAACACTCATGCCTAAGTGTCTCAGGTCTTTTCTCACATAATCCATCCACTTCTTTGCTGGATGCCCTACTTCAGTCTTGCCTTCTCCCATCTGAACTAAATCTTCTTCATCAAATTGCATTTGCTTTTTTGTCTTAACCACCATAATCTGTTCTCTTTGACATTCTCTGCAACTGGAGCTACATTGACTTTTGCTCTTATGTCCTTATTTCTTTGTCAGTCCCAGTGTGTCCATCCTACCACCCATAATAGGCACTTCATCTCCATCAGTCTAGCTTTCTTAACTGCTCTGCCTTTACTGCCCAGATTTCTTTATCAGACAGTGGTACTAGTCTCACCACTTTTTGTACACCTTACCTTTCCACTGCTTTGGTATTACTCTGTTAAACACTACCCATGCCAATCTGTACAAGTTGGCTGCAGCCCCTCTGATTAAATCATTGGCCTCCTCATTCAGCCTTGCCTTCTCCTCAACTACCCCTCCAAGATACTAGAAGCTGTTAACCTTTTCCACTATCTTCCTTCTCTCTCAGTTCTTAGCTTCTTCTGATTTCCCCATTTGCTGCCATTATAACTGCCTTATCTGTACTCAGTTTCATCCCATGTGCCTTTAGTTTTGCATTCCATTCCACTGTCCTTTGCTGAAGTTCTTGCTCAGAGTATGCCTGTAATTTCACTTCAACTGCATAAAGAAACATTGTTGATCCATCAACTCTGACCTGTATGCTAAAGTAGTCCATCACCAGTATGAACAGCAGTGGGCTCAGAGCTGAACCCTAGTGCACACCCTATCCCACTGAGAACCCCTCTGTGAGACAAAATACTGTTTGCACTTGAGTCATTGGGTCCTTGTACATAGCCTGCACTAATTCTACCTATGTTTCCAGAATTCCAAACGTTCCACAGGACTGCCCAAATCAGCTTTCTTGGGACTTCATCTTATGCTTTCTCCAAGGAATGCTCAGACTCTATCCTCATCTCAAGTCTAGGAATGCCCAGACTCTATCCTCATCTCAAGTTTCCTCTCGCCTATCTGTCTCACTGCAAATATCAGTTCAATTTTCCTGCATACTGATCTAAATCTGAAATGCTCATCTCCCATCTTACTTTCTACTACTCTTGATATCCGTTTATCAATCATGCCCTCCACAACTTTCATGCAGGGTGACAGGAGTTTGATACCTCTGTTCTGTCCACAGTTGTGAATATACCATTTTCTCCAGTCGTCTGGGATACAACCTTCTCTCCATACTGTTATGAGTATCTCTAGCAGCCATTCCTCCCTTATCTCACTCAACATTTTGATTATATCTGCTGTGACCTCATCTGAGCCTGCTGCTTTCCTTGGCTTCATTTTCCTTAGTGCTGTTCTTACTTCTTCTAGGATGGGCTCTTCCTCTTTTTTATCATAGGCTGTATCTGGGACAGTATAGCTTCTGTGTGTTTTTCTTCATTCAGAACCTGCTGGAAGTACACCTTCCATCTGCCTTAGATGTCTGGTGGACTGGTAAGAAAGCTGTTGCTGACATCCCTTATGAAGGGTGTCTGATGAATATCTTCTTTATCTTTCTGTCTTTGCCTTGAAGCCTGATAGAGTTTCTTTGTGCCATCTGCTGAGTTACTTTACTGAAACTGACAGAGTGCCTCTGTTACCTTGTTTTTTTTCCCTTTTGCCACTGCTCTTTTACCCTCTTTGTTAGTCAGCCAGTATTGCTTCTTGGCTGGGTATGTCTTTCCTATTGCTCACTTTTTGCTGCACACCCCTTTCTTTCGATGACCACCAGCTTTCCTTGTGTACCTTATTTCCATATCTGGCTTGGCTGCATATCTGTTCCATAGTCCTTGCACAAAATGTTTTGAGGTGCTGACATTCTTCTTTAACTCCACCTCTGTTTCCTTTTCTTCCTAGAGAGCTAGAGCCTTATGTATTTCCTTGAATTCTTTTACATTCTCTCCAGTCAAGTGCTAGGTCTTCAGCCTGGTCTTTGTTGACCTTACAGTCTTCCCTGACCACTGCTAGCAACTGATTGCAGCAGCTGTGATTTATGCTATGGGGCAATTGTTTTACTGGTAATGACTTTGCAACAACTGATTCTACTCCAATGCCCTTTCCTTACTAGGAGGAAGTCTACCTGGGTTGCTTGTTGGTCATTCTCTTATCTGATCATTTGAGTGTCTTTCTTCCTGAACTATGTGTTGGTCACCATCAAGCCATTTGTCAGACAGAGGTCTAGAATTGCCTGTCCTTCTTTATTCTTGTTGTCACACCCATGTGAACCCAGGCACTCATCATATCCTGTTTTATCTGTCCCAATATGTGCATTCTGGTCCCGCATTATCAACTCCAACTCATGTTGTTCTGCTTTATCTGGTAGGCCCTGAAAATGGATGCATGCTTTTTCTTGCAATCACAACCCTGCTATGGAGCACATGTTGAGATTATTAATAGTGCCCTAACCTTACACTGAAGTTTGATCGCCTTGAGTTTGTCACTAATTCTGATAACATCCCTCACTGTGTTCTGAACCCTCTCTATCACCACAATTCCCACATCATTTCTAGTTTGTCAAACCTTTACTAGTAGATGCTGAATCTCAAGCCAAGTGTCTTTGCTGCACTCTTCTGCCATTTTGTCTATTGGATGCAGAGGATGTCCAGCCTCCTCCTTACCATCATGTCATCCACTTCCTGTCAATGAATGTATACTGAGTGTTGCAATCCTTTGTTCATGCTTGGCAGGTTGACTGATTTTATGTCCATCTTTCCTTAACAGAGCTATGCCAGGTAACTAAAGCAGAGCAACTGGACACTGACTAGCCAGTAACCTATTGACCCCGTGCTGCTGGATTGTGTGGCAGGCACACCCTCCCACCATTTGCATGGTTCTCTGTTGTAGGTCGGAGTAGGTTGGGTCTTCTACTCACATATCACTGGCAAATACCCATGACCATTTTTGACAACATTAATGAATGTAACCAAATCATCTTAATACCAAAAGTGAGGGAAAAAGGGATTCTATTTTGACATGTCACATTGGTAGCAGATGGGGAGGATGGTGTTCATAAGAAAGGACATGGGGAGAGAAGGGTACAAATATGAGAGCTAGAAAAGGCCTTCATCAATTTATGTATCACAAAACATCTCTTCACCGAGAAATAGCAGGTGTCCTAGATGTGTCTTAGAATAAAGGAAGAAATGGAGGGAAATGGTATTGAAGAGTGCGCTATAGAGTGGCTCTTTTGAAAATGTCAATGCAATCTAAAGAATTAGGGATCTTCTGAATTTTTTATATAATCAGGTTTTTAAAGTATTTCATAAATAGCTCTAAATTTCTCAGGCTACACTGAATTGTGCAAGTACTTGATATGGTTCGTGTTTAACTAAACCTGGTCTACATTTGTGAAGATTACTATCTCTAGGTAACTGTATCAACACTGCATTAACATCTGCTGTTCTTTATTTCATCTTTACTGTACTGCCCACTGTCCTCTGTCCCTAGCAGATGAAGTAAGCTTAGTATTGTTTATCTGAGGTGGTCCTACTGTGCTCTTTAAGTTAAGCCAGTGCAATACTAATGCTATTAGTGCCACACAATCTACTACAGTAAGTTCTATTCATAACCATTCACTAGTATATTTACCACTCATCATGACCACCATAGTTTCATTACTACTCTGCTTAAGTCTTCCACTATGTATGCTAGTATGCATCCTAACAAAGTTTACACCAATACTATACCATGCACTATTTCTTGTAACGGATAAACTAACAAGACAGGAGAGATATCTATATAAACCTTACATGTTTCTTTGTCCACATAACAGACCTAATGCTGACATAACTATCACATGCAAGATAATTCAAGCAAGATAAAAAGGCCAGAAAGTTTGTGTTGCATCAAGAACACCAGCGTTATTGCTCACTTTACAGCTTGCTCTAATAGTAATACCCCTGTTCGGTATCTGTTTATCCTGCAGACCTGCCTACCTCTGACTCTATTATTGCAAGAAAAGCAGATACGTCTGCAACTAGCACCAGAAGGTGTATTGTCTAGCTTTCTGAAAATTCACTATGCACTTCTCTCTCTAACTCTAGCTGTTTGTCATGCTATTACTCTTTTGTGTATACACACACACACAGACACACACACAGACACATACACGCATGAGCACACGCACACACACATGCACACACACAAACACACACACTAATCCTGGCAGTTCCATGAGGTGTACTGGTGATATTCTTTCTGCTTCAAGCAGTGGAGACAGTTTCTCAAATTGTGGCCATATACAGAACATTGCTAATATCTAAAAACCACAGCTAAACCATTTTATTCTAAAGACAGGAACAACAAGTGAATCTACTTTGTCTCAGATAAGCTCACAAAGGAGTTTGACATGTAATGATTCCAGCAATATAGAAAAGCTGAACAAGAGTAAAAGTAGAAAGGAATCTGGAGTATCAGAGGTAATATGAGAGGCAGGTAATTAAGAAATAGTTATGTACATTATGACATGAAATGTCAAGAGATTATGCAACTGCAGAAGCAATAGAAAAATAAATAATTTTGCTAACGTGTGCACAATGGAAAAAAATACAACTGGAGGAGCATCTCACTGTATCATTATGGTCCTATTACTATGTTGCCATAACAGATTTCTAGATATCTTGCCTTCAAATGCTTCTCAAGCGTTTGCTGGGCTTGTACACATCCCTACATCTTACTGTTTAAGGGTGACTACTTTGTTGTGTGCTGTTGAACAGGACAACAGACAACTTTTGTTTTCATGTAGCTCAAGGATAAGTCACACTAGTTGTTTATTATTAGTGTTTACAGTTGCTATTAGTATACAATGTTACTGCTGCTTAGCCTTTTATGACTGGTCACCCATACCAAATGAATCATCTAAGAAATAACATCAGTTAACCTGGTTGTATTATTACTATTTATCTGTTCAGGATTTTTATAACCCAGGTTTTAGACTGCACATCCACAGGGTTTTGTGACCCTTCAAATATCTCAGTACAGTGCCTCCTCAGACATTTCCATTATTACTGTATTCTGATGTGTTATATTTTTGAGCAGTATCTTTAACTTCCCGTGTTGTCAAGAAATACTCCTTCCTGCTTTCTCTTTTATACATCATATTTAACATAAGCCTTTTTATCTCATCTTTGAGTCTCTTCCTGAGAAAACAGGCCATTTTGCTCAGGATTGGGCTGCAACTCCTTTAACAGGTCTCCAACATCAACTGTTAGATGTTGCAGTTCCATTATATGCATTTTCAGCTACCATTTTCCCTGTTTATGCTCGTTATTAACCACTTAAGACCCATTATTTATGTATGCCTTCTTTTTCAGAAGTGACCTGATGTTTTTGGACTGCCTTAGGTAACTTACTCAAAACTTACATAATCTTTTCTGTTCCCTTACCTTGGTAACCATCAGTCCAATTCATTCATTCAATAGCTCTATGGCCTAGTCATTACTTTCTCAGTTTGGAGCCAAGCATTGGAGGGTGGATCAATCATCTATCTGATGCCAGAATTTTTAAGACCCTATCCTCTCTGAACATTCCCAGTACTGCCAAAGGGATCAGCACGTAATGGGCATCAGTGAAGGTGTTAAACATGAGATATAACCCCCTTAAGACAGTCCTGCCCCTCTTGAGATCTTCAGTCTTCTCTGGGGGTGCTACAATGGGGCCTACTGCCTGAACATGTGTCCCACCCAATCCCTCAAAAACAGTGAGCTCTCAAGGCCATGTCACTCCTAGCTGCCCCCACCACCATTTAAAGTCTTGTTACCTGGATCATAGTTAGAGCTTCATCTCTTTACACCACTGGAGCTAACTCACAGAATATGGAAACAATGACAGAGGAAATATGTCAGTTTTACATGATATGGCTTATTCACAGCTCATATTTATAATTCTTATACCATTCTGACAGCTATTAAATCACATGGCTTTACAATCAATCACCTTAATACCCCAAACTCTAGCTCAGATATGTTAGCATCTTCTGCAAAATATTTCTTAAAAGTGATTTTTTTTATCTTGCTTAGGGTACAAAAGTCACACTTCTATTATCATAGTAGTTTACTGATATAACAGATGCCTCAGATCTGGGAAGATAGTATCCATTTCTGCAGTAGTTCTGACAGGTAAACTAAGTTATTTTATTGTACAGCAATACCAGCAGTTTTACTGGAGCCATATACTGTTTTATAAAGTGATGCATAGATCTCTACCATGGGCAAAAAACATTTCAATCCTACACAGACACAGGCAGAACTGGCATCTATTTGATGACTGTTTCAAAACCAAGCTGACAATATTTTACTCAGCTGAAAAGTACAGGAGACTTTTTTTGTGGAAAACAAGAATTTTACAAACTCACTAATCCAAAATGAACACTAGTAAGCCAATCTCCCTTCAAAGTCAAATATCCAAGAAAAGTACCACAAGGTGGATGTAAGAAGGTTAAAATTGTCTTGCTTCACTTGCAGACTTGGAACAAGTCCCAACCTTCAAAAAAAAAAAAAAAAAACGTTTAGTGTCTGTGGAAATCCTTCATCTGGTTTTGAATTCATAAGTTTCCATGATAAAGCAAGTGATTCTGGTGATTACTGATGAGATCTCATGGTTAGACGCCACAGTGGTGGACATAGATCCATCCATTACTGAACTGGAAATGCAAGATAATTATTTGTTGCAGTTTATGCAAAAGCAGACACAACCAGGAAACTGTAACAGATTATCTAATATTAGGATCATTCTAGTCACTTTCAGTCCATAGATCCTAATATCTATGGTATTCCCATTGTAGTTGGTATATTGTAACTGCTAGACCAGACACGCTCTATCTATTTATGTATGTATGCATGTCAAATAGTTATGTAGGCTGTAGATGTATGCCACAGTGTTGCTGCCAGACTTCGAGTGCACCACAAGACTTTCTACATAGACTTTCTCATGGTGCTGCCACTTGACAGTGTTGCAGTTAACTTTACACTTTGATAGTAAGTTTGCCAGTGTTTTCAATATTAGCCAGTCTTAACATTTTACACTATGCAATCAAATTTAGGTCAAAGTAGCATGCTTCAATCTAAAATTAGGAAGCCAGCAGATGACTGTCAAATCACCTTGTGAGTATACCAATTAGAATATTGGTATATAGTTCCGAAATTGCTGGATTGCATATATTTTCTTTGTATATCAGCTGGTTAGTTGAAATAATTGTTGTTTATTTGTGGTTATTTATAATTAGATTGATGATGACAATTACTTTGGTTTCTTTCTTCTTCCTTTCTCTTTTTGCTTAGTTTGCGCACTCTAATATGATAGCATATGGATGATATGGAGTGGCAATACAAAAAGAAAAGATTGGTTTAAAAACCTATGATAACTGTTGTAAAGAAAACCTATAGATTAACATATAGAGCTGTACATGAAGGTACTTAGTTTTAATATAAATCAGCCTTAAGGCCCCTATTAAGTTATTTTATTTATTTATTTATTATTTATTTTGCTGGCTTAAAAAGTTTTCTCCTGATATTATGATTCAATAAACATATTTCTCTGTTATTGAACATTTAAATTTATGAAGACTTGGTTATACTCTACAAGCATCTTTGGAACATACTTCTGGCAAAAAGGGGGCATTGTTCTGCTAACTCCAAATGGATTTCAGTGTATCTCAGTTTAGGATTCCTTGAAGTATAGGGAAGATGTCATTCTTGGACAATGTTCAAGACTGAAGCATGTGATGGCAATTTAATTTCTACATTGTCACTCTGGAGAGGAGATTAACGGAGCTAAACTCATTCTTTTTTTTTTTTCAGGAAGATTTTCATGGGCACTTTTTAATTGTTTGGATTCTCCTCTCAATTCTAGTCCACCTAGATTATCATTATTATTGTACATTTTGTCCAGGCAGACAGAGAATATGGGATTGTTAGATCTGAGGCCTACTAACAGCTTAGGTCCTAGACTGTTTACCCCAACTTCAGCCGCATGTGGTGCATCAGATCATATACATAGGGTATTGGTATTACTTCACGTATGCACTGGTGTAAAGAAATGTATGATATTCCATTATCCCCACTCCAATCAGGAGGCAATCAGGCCCCCCACTCAAATCAGGAGGCAATCAGACCTGCCTTTTTTAATTAAGTCACCCATATCAAAGAAATGATAGGTGTTTTTATTATATACAAGATTACTAGACTGCAAACAGTTTATAGACTCAGTCACACAAGAATTTCTCCAGCTTCATAAAACCACATCTTACTTATCCACCACTTTCTTGGGAAGCATATGAATTAATTCATGCATGCCCACCTTACTTCATGAACCAATGGTAAACTGCATTCCTAGGAAGCTAAGTATTATTAAATGAAATCATCACTTTAGGAAAGGAATATTAATAAGGTTTAATAAACTTTTAAACTGCTAAAGAATGGCACACAATATATTATAAATATCAAGGCATATATATGTCATTAGTGCAGTAATCAGTGCAGTCTATATCAGACCAGCCAGAACATATCAAGCCGCCACTAAACCTCCAATAACCCTTGTTCTTAAGCACCCCATTGGTCCTAACAAACCTTTCCTGTCAGCAGCAGAATGTCTGAAATTGCTTGCTAATTTATTCACTTTCATTTTATGTATGTGTATGGGAACACTTTTAATAAATGAAACTCCCAAATGTCAATGTCTGTTTTGTCAACACACTGGTTGACAAAAGAGATAGTCACCAGGTATGTGAGAATGATAATCCCTGGGGTTGGGAAATATGCTGCTTCCCCTGGGATTGTGTGATCTCAGAGTTAGTATATATAATTAGCAGTGGGAGTATGAGGTGCAGCCCCCACATGGGGGATGGAGGGGACTTGCACCCTGCAAAATCGGTTGATTTCTTTTGCATGGTCCGAGGTTATGCATCAAAGCATTTGTGGAACAATGTCAATGTTTTGTTTTTTTTTACCCTTTTGCAGTCAATGTTTTTAGTGTCAACAGACAGCTTTGAGAGTCTTTTTACTACATAAACAGAATCAATGCCTATAGTTTCTTCTGTGTTAAAAGAATAGCTCAGAGAATATTAGACTGAAAACAAATAAGGTTTCCAGGTTAGATAGCCTTCCATTTGAATTTCATAAGAATATGCCACCTTAGAACCTAACTCTTCTGTGGTAGGCTTGTAATCGTCTGCTGAGCGCAGTCCCTCCCATGGCAACATTCAGTAATTCCCCTGTACTGAAGCTAGGTAAAAGAAAAATAATAATAATTTGCCTAGTATTATAAACCAATACCTGTTTTTAATATTAATTATAGATTATTTGCAGCAAGTTGAGTTCAGAGGGCTTAGCTTGTCGTCCCATCAGTAATTCATCTGGACCAAGTTAATTTTGTTAAAGGCTGTACTATGTGGAAAAGTATTTTTGTCATCAATTTCTGGCTGGATACACATAATAACCTTAATGAACCATGTGCTTCATTTTCAATTGATGCCAAAAAAAATTTGATTTATTAGGATGGCCTTACTATTTGGGGGTACTAGGTGGGTCCAACATACCTAAGAATCTTGTCTGTAATATTCAGTCACTGCTTATCATTTCCTCAACTGTAGTTTCATCGAGAACATTTTATATCCCAACAAATTTTTGTCTAGAGGGTAATATTATATTTATTTATTGGCATTTGTTTACTGGGATAGTCCACTGGGCTTTGAGAGTCTGTTTTCAGTGGTGGTCCGAGGAGAAAAGCTCTAAAACAATAGCAATGCAGAACAATTAAAATATATACAGGGAAGTTAACTTCAACAATTTCAAGGTACAAACAGTAGTGAATTCATACATAAATGTTTACATACGAAGAGAGTGTGAAATAGAGAAAAGAAAATATAATTAGAACAGGGTGATTGGCTTCAGAGGTATAGTAAAATTATGAAAATAAAAATCATGCATAATATTCAGAAGGTACAACAGAGAAAAGAAAATATAATTTTAACAGGGTGATTGACTTCAGAGGTTTAGCAAAATTATGAAAATGAAAATCATACATAACATTCAGGATGTACATACATAGAAGTGAAGGATATGAAAATATATCATTTGGGGCGAATGCTGAAGGTAAACAGGTAGAATTAGAAGACAATGGAGATATGCAGGACCATTTTGAGAGGGAGAAGTAGACATGTATAGGTATAGAAAAGAGAAAACAGGGAGAATTACAGGAAATAGAGCATAGAAGGGAAAAAGAAGTATAAGATATAGAGGTGAAGATAAAGTTGGTTAAATGAATATAAGTAACTAGGTTATATGATTGTTAGAGGCTAGTGTAAGTTGGATTAAAAATTGGAGTCATGAGGAAGGAATATTGTTAGGTTTTAGATGCAAGGGGTGTAGGGCAGTCACAATTCCAAATGGAAGTGAGATAGTTATGTAAGGAAGTTTTAAAGCTCTT
>NC_056750.1:163774078-163812155 GCF_019279795.1 Protopterus annectens | reverse complement strand
AGTGATCAATGTATAGTTACTGTTCTTGTTGTATCTCTACATTGTGTACTTTCATGTATGTGATCCTGAAATGTGTTCCCATTTTGTTGTCTTTCAGGAAACATATCCCAGATGCTGTGCCCCTTTCACAGATGCAGAGAATGATATAATCCTGGAAGGCCTCCATCAACACCATAAACTCCTACTCTCCAGGGGGAGGCAAAACAGGGATCAGCAGGCAGTACTCCTGACCTTGCCCGTGACATGAATGCCATAGGTCATCAGAGCAGGACATACAAGCAGGTTCAACATTATGCAACAGACATGAGTATGCCACACTCAGAAGAGCAGCAGATGTATCCAGGGACTATGGTGTCATCAATGGAGGGACTGCAGCAGAACAACCACTCTCAGCCTTTGAGGAATTCCTGGTGAACCTTTGAAGACATGACAGCTCACAGGCACTTATCACACTGTACATCATGGATGTGGATACCATAGTTTTCATGGCAGAGGAGCATCTAGGTAAGCTTAGTTTGATCATTATTGGAATACTGTAGAGTTCAGTGTGTCTGAGTTCACACACTTTTACTTGGGTGTCGGGTCTTTGTTCTTTGTGGGTGGTTAACTACAGTTTGAATCTCATGCTCAGATTTTGATCAACATACCAATTAACACAGTAGCTACTGTAAATGTGAGATATATGCACGTATTAACATGTTATACTGCAACATGCAGTGGTACTTACATTACGTGCCCATCAACTTTTCACAGATCCATCAGGTATTGGACAAGGCCGTGGTCCTGCTCCTGCTCCTGGTAAGCATGACACTGTTTTGTTACAGATGTAGATTTACAGGAATGCATTTCCTAAAGTGTCATCGCAGTCCTGCTGTTTGGATTGCTGTATTGTCAGCATTATTGACAACTTCACAGATATTTTCTGACTGTTCACACATTACAGTCATACCTATACCTTGTAGGTGTGACCACACTGACAGATGTGACAGTACAGTCAGGACATTACAGATTGTCATATGTATCAACTGTGCAGAGTCTTCACAAATGTCAACAGTGTACCTCACTGTTGCAATCTCATCAGCAACAATGTACCTCACTGTTGCTGATGAGATTCCTGGTAAAGAGATTTTATTTACAAGTAACTACAGCTGTTTGTGTGAAAAGTAATGTCCTCATGTCCTACTATATGAGATTGGGTTTTAAGCAGGTCTGATTTAGTGACAACAGTGTATAGAGCTTTACATATATTACAACATAGTACTGCATAACCTATCAGTGTCTCTTCCAACTCTGATGATGATGGTGGCCAGAGTGAGGCACAGCTGGGGGTTCATGGGCTGAATTTGTCCCAGAGGTTGACATCCCTCTTCTGCCCTCATTGTTACTGCACACAATTAATATGCCTACACATACCCAGTCCCCAGAGGCCACAGATATTAGACAGTCAGAGGGTGTGGACAGTGAACAAGAAAGTGTGTCTACTATGGCTCTAGTTAGTGTGGGCACTAGCCATAGCTAGAGAGCTGGTAAGGTTCCACACAGGCAGATTGATAGAGGTGATCATAGGAGGCCTGTTGTCCTTCCACCACCTGCTGCAGGTATCACATCATAGGTCACTCACCATATGTTTTGGGCCATCATGGAGGCATAGGCACATTCTTAAAGGAACTCCAGGCATATGCCCAGAGTTTTGGATGTACCACAGGCTGACATCTGCGACTGCCTCCACCACATTGGTGACACTCTGGATAGGTTCACTGATGCACTGGAAAGAAAGTGGTCTGAGACAGATCGCAGAATATCTGTCATTGAATACACATTGTCTGTGCTGGAACATATGGTTGGAGTGGAGTGTCAGCATTGTGGATGTAGCTCAGCATCCTGACCTCATCTGTTGAGAGTCCTTGTCGCCATACACAATCATGCTCCCATGGTGGCAGTACATCCAGTGCTCCACAGGGGTGCATGCTGTCCACACCAAGATGTGGCAGGCCATGGGGTCATGGTCTTGGGCATTCCTGTGGATGACATGGTCTCAGCAGACAGCAGTCACCATCAGGTGCTAGTACAGCTTCTCACCTTGGGTATGGAAGTACCAGTGTAACTCCTGGCAGAGCCAATTCCCTCATTCAGGGATAGAGACAGTGAACTGTCAGCTCTGCCATGCACAGTTCATAGCTATCCAACATACACACATGTAGGGCTAGGACTGAGCTTGACTGGATTCACACACACACACTCACACACCACTGTCAAATTCAGGTCACCTACAGACACACATGGCACATTTCCATGGTCAATCTTGCCTGCTTCCCGTCCTGACTCAAACACATGCTTTCAACCTATTGGGTCAGCCTAGGCCTCTTGCACCCCTACACAACACCATGTGCAAGTGATGATACCTGTGCCACATCCCTGACATCCTCATCATTGATGCAAGAAATTAAGCCATGTGTCTGATGCACAGGGTGATTATATAAATTAATATGCACTTGTGTAATGCTGTGTTGTTTTGCCATGCCACTTGTACTGGTTACTGTATGGTGACATTTGAAATGAGTAAGCCACATAATTTTGTGCACCTTATGTTGTATGATATAGTAATAACTAAATACTTACGCAATGAAAGGTGTGGCATGGGACCATTTATGTTTCAGTTTTGGGAGTCTGTAGGGGACACCTATGGATACAAAGTGGAAATAAACCCATAGGGGTCTATATTAGATCTTCAAACACTTAGGTTGTGGAATGCTGAAAAGTTGACACCTAAACGTCGATGTCTAATAAATACGATAGGCCAATTATGCAAATTTTTTCCATGGGAAAAAATTTTCTTGGCCGTCATTGGGGATTTGCCCTTTTCCCTGATATAGACCAATCTCAGAGTTGGTATATTTGGGCTGTGGGGGGTTTGAGGGGCAAAGCCTCCCACTTGATTAGGGTTTTAGAGTTTGTTTTTTTTTTTTTTTTTTTTGGCCATGCAAATTTTTTCCCTGGGAAAAAATTCATGTAATTGGCCTGTTGCATTTATTAGACTTTGATGTTTAGGTGTTAACGTTTCGGCATTTGACAACCCAAGTGTTTGAGTATCTAATATATACCCACCCATAGCTGTCACAGCCCAGGATGGAATGTCAGCACAGAAAAAATATGCCTTCAGCATAGAACAGCACTATAGGTGCATGGCTCCATAGGTTCATAGGTTCATAGGTGGGTACTAGGCTATCTGCCTGAAGGCATTTATAAGCCTAGCCAGAATGTGTTGGCTTTCGACGCCCCTTTAGATTAGTTCCCTGTGCCTCTGTCCAGCAGAGCCACTGAAGTGATCCCCGAGGTAAACATTCTGTTTCCCATCCACTCATCAAGGTTTCTTTTGAAAAGTGTTAGCGAAGAGCTCTGCCTAATGTACATTGGGATCTTGTTCCAAAACATGGGAAGTCTCTGGACAGGAATCTATCCCTCCAGCACATCCTATTTATTGTTGTGGTGAGGTTTAGATCCCTAGAGCGTGTGGCTCGAGGGGATAAGGTTTTCTTTAGGTGGAGCATGTCCATCAATTCTGAGTTGGACATGGCCTTATATGTCAGGCAGTGATCACCTCTGAGTATGCGGTATGCAACCAAGTACAACTGGAGTTTCTTCAGTCGAGCTGTATAGGGCATCTGTTTGAGGCCAGTGATCCTCTTGGTGAGGTACTTCTGTGGTCTTTCCAGCTGTTGCAGGTGTCTTGTAAGGTACATCCCAAATGGGGCATTGTACTCTATGATGGGTCTGATGAGTGATGAGTAGAGGGGCACAATTACCTCTTTTGATCTGGATGCGAACCCTTTTGTGATTAGGTGGGCCATGTAGAAGGATTTTCTAACCACTTTGGCAATGTGATTATCAAAGGTGAGATTACTATCTACTTGGGTCCTCAGATCCGTTATTACATCTTCCGTATTTAGGGGACATCCACCTATGTGGTAGTTTGTGGGTAATTTGTTTTTTCCAAAGGGGACGACTATGCACATTTTGGCATTTAGCTTGAGGCCATGATTTTGACACCAGGTATCCATCTCAGGGAGACCCTTTTGGAGGATGTCTGCATCAGCCGGAGAGTCAATTATAGCCCCTAGTTTGCAGTCGTCTGCGAACTTGGTCAGCCATAGTCCTCCTGTGCTTGCCTGTACCTCTGAGAAGTATATGCCAAACAGGAGGAGTCCTAGGACTGAGCCCTGGGGAATGCCACTTGTAACCGGTTTAGAGTCGGACCTAGCTCCTGCAACTCTCACCATGTGGGTTCTGTCCGTGAGCCAGTTGGCAACCCATCTTATGATGTATGGGTTTATGTTCGTGCTGGTGAGCTTGTCTATTATACCAGAATGAGGAATGGTGTCAAAGGCCTTAGTGAGGACTAGGTAGGCTGCGTGTACCACCTTTCCCTCATCTATAGCCTTGGTAACTGTCTGAAAGAATTCCACCAGGTTTAGGAGGCATGATCTGTCCTTAACAAAGCCAAACTAGGTAGGGTCCAGTATTTGGAGTTTCCCCAAAGTTTCTGTTAATGAGTTCCATGATGATGTGCTCCATAGCCTTGCAGACCAAGCTAGTCAGGCTTATAGGGTGATAGTTCCCAAGGTCTGTTGTGGCTCCACCTTTGGGGAGCAGAATAACCGTTGCTGTGTGCCACTCTATGGGTATGTAGCCTGTGGAGTGGCTGAGTTTGAACAGTGTATTTAGGTGAGAGGTTGGTTTGTCTTTGAGCTTGTGTAGGATGCAGCCTGGGACACTGGCCGGTCCCATTGATGTTGTGTTTTTGGCTTTGGAGAGGGCTGGTTTAACCTGAGTGTCTGTGATTTCAAGAACTCTACATTCTTCTGGTATGGTTATTTGCCCTTTTGGGGGTGAGAGGGGGGGGGTGACGTTTGCGCTGAACCTAGCTGCCTGGATGTTGGCGATATTGGTCGGTTCAGTGTATTCTGTGCCATTCTGCACTAACTCTGAGCAGATCTGAGCATTGCCACTTAGATTCTTGACATAGTTAAAGAATGTCTTGTGGTTATCTTTGGAGTGCTTGTCAATTTTTCTTTAAAGCTTGCCTTGGATGATTTTATGAGGGATCGTAGTTTCTTGCTGATACTGATCAGGGATGTCTTCCCTTCTTGGGATTTTACCCTTTTCAAAACTAGTTTCCTCCTATTGTATAGCTTGCTTATGGCAGGATTCCACCAGACTGGTTTCCTTTTCTAGGAGGAGTGAGTCTTGGTTTTGCTTGGGATGGCACGATCCACGCATTCCTGTAGCTGCCCGTAGAATGCATTAGTAAAGGATAGTGCAGCTTGGACAGTGTTATCCTTCAGCATGGGGGCTTTGAAACTTTCCACCTTGGTCTTATGTAACGTGAAGTTTGCTTTTGAAAAGTTTTTCATGGTGGTTTTCTTGTCCGGGGGTGGGGGCGGAATATGGATATCCAAAGTGATTTGTTTATGGTCAGATCTAACCAGTGAGGGGTTGACCTCTGGTGTTGACCAGTTGAACCAGGGCATTTGAGTTTATAAATTCTAGGAAAAGTTGGGCAAGGGAGTTAGTACTTGAGTAGTTCTCCCAGTTAATGTTTGGGTAATTGAAATCACCCAATATTAGAGGTGTTTGGTAGGACCTTTATTTTTCCCAGTGTTTCCAGAAATGTGAAATGGGGGTCCTGGGATATGGTGGGTGATCTGTAGCAAGCTACAATTTGAATTGCAGTTTTGCCCATTGTTAGTTGCACGTGGATGATCTCTAAAGTATTGTGCTGTGCCACTAACCTGAAGGTGTGAGTATCCTTGATGAATATGGATACGCCCCCGCATGTTGTATTTTGGTTTGGGTTCTGTGGCCGAAATGTATGGTATGAGTTGTAGCCTGGTAGTGCTGGGGTGCTCTCTGGAGCCTTAAACCAGGTTTCTATTACTGCACATATATCAAGTTTTTTCCATACTGAGGAGTGTCTTGAGTGTGTGCATTTTGAGGTTTAGACTTCTGGCACTGAGTAGCATTACCCTCAGTTTTTTGTTACTTGTTCTGTTACGGCAGTGGGTTTGTCTTTTGAGCCATGCCTAAAAAAGGCAATATGGGGGTGACAAGAGCCTTGGCCAGTATTCGAAAGCCTAAGGGTGACAGGTGCAAGCCGTCTCTAGTGAAGCAGCGTGGCTTTTCGAGCATGTCATCCCAGGTGGACAGACACTGGATCCCCTTTGAATGACACCAGAAACTTAGCCAATTGTTGAAATCAAGAATTTTTTTCTTTATACCGTGGTATCATTCTTGGTGAGGGCAGGATGCTACTCAGGGTCAGGGTCATACTGGCCTGAGCTACATGATCAGAGAGCTCTTCCATGTCTCTTTTCATGTAGTCCAGTGAGGTATGGCTCAGGTCATTCACACTAACATGGACAATGACAGAGTCATATTTGTAATTGTTCTGGAGTGACCTGAGTGCTTGTGTTATGTGGCAGATCCTGGCACCCGACAGGCAGCTAACAGTAAACTTCTCCTTATTCAGCCTAGTGAGTGGGGCGTCAGTGTGCCTGACTATAGAGTCATCTATTACTAGTATGCTGGTTATGTTATTTTGCCTTAAGGGCTGTGATTGCATGGCACACTGATTTTGTAAAGTATGTGTTTCATGGTTTGTGTTGTGGGGTGGAGGTTGCTCGGATGTTTGCTTTGGAGGTCTCTGTTGATTTTGAAGATTTTTATTTAGTGCCTCTGAGTATGTTTTCATGTATTTATGTGTGTTTTTTGCCGGTGCTGGTTTAATGGGTCTATGTAAGACTGGTGGTGTGATGCAAGTATTTCCCTTCTCCTCTTGACTGTCTGATCCAGTCTTGGAGAGAGCGTAGCCTCTTTTGGCTGTATAACTGCATCTCTCGCATGTATTAGTGTTTGGTGGTAGCAGAAGGGGGTTGTCTGTGTACATGAGGCAGTTGTAACATTGCCTCAAAATGCCCAGATTCACCAGTTGGACTGGAGAGTACACCTGAAACTGCCCTTTGAACATGCCTGGATAGGTACAGTGAACTGTTTTACTGGATGGCTGGTGAGGTCGAATAGAGAGCCTTGTCCTTCTGTACAGTACAGAAGGGTCTAGTGCTAGGGTTTATAAGTGCTTGCTATAAATTTTGAGCAAGTGCAGAGCTGAAAAATGAATGGCTTGAGTGTTTAAGTTGAAAGTTTGTCTAGTACCAAGGGAAAAATTAATTATTTAGCCACAGTACATTAAATCAGTTTATTATTTATTCATTTACATACTTATTTTTAACTATTATATTAATTGTGTAATTTTTAAGATGAATATATATTTTTTGTATTAATATTAGTATTTGCATAATGTATCTACAATATATTGTATAAGAGTATCACATGAATGTAATAACAGTATGAATTATCAAGGGCTTTACTTTTTTGGCGCCTTTTTTTAATTAAAAAGAACAGCACTCAGCTGTTTTAACCGTTCTGATGAAGCTAGCGTTGTCTAGTGAAAGCGCTTTTATCGGATTTTGCTTGTTTTCAACTTGCAATAAACGGACTTTGCTGCTTTCAAGTATCACCGGTGGATTTATTTTGCTAATTTTGTGAGCTAGAGTGAAGATTCTTGTGTGGATTTTACATATTCATTACGCAAGGGAAAAATTGAAGAGGACACTTTGTGGAGCCGGGAATAGTTTTACCCTAGCTAACAGGCACTGCCCAGCGCGCAAAACTGGGCAAATATGGTATTTATAGCAGAGAAATGAAAGATACAGAAATTAGCCCAAAATGGCCAATAAACTACTAATTTCTGGACTGAAACCACTCCTCCAGGGACAGATAGGCTGCTCAAAGCTCCCCTCTCTCACAGGTGAACAGAGAAACTTCCTTCTATCCAAGTAAGGTATGGGCAAACACAGAGATTTGTAACACAGCCCTGAATTCAGCACTAACCTGAAAACTGGACTATACTAGCTTAGAAAGGCTAGAAACAAGTATATATATATATATATATATATATATGTATATATATATATATATATATATATATATATTTTTTTTTTTTTTTTCTTTTCAGAAAATAAAGCAGTTACACTAAAAAAAAATGTTTAAAAGCATAGAAAAGGATACTTATTGTTATATATCGCAGATCAGAGTTGCAGTCAATGCCCCCAGTTATAAAGTAGGAAGAAACACAAATACAGTAAAAGCAGATGAATAAAGTGCAATTTTTATATATATTTTATATATATATATATATATATATATATATATATATATATATATAAAAAAAACTATAGAAAACAAACAAACTGATTTAAACAAGTTAACCAATTAACCATAAAAAAGCTCAAAACTGAGCCCTGTTCCAGCAGTCTTCAATCAGACAAGTTATAACTGCACACCCCTGCTTACTAAGGAGCAGGGGAACCTTCTCCAAAAAAAGATGGGCGTGATCAGTGCTCAAGTTATACAAACAAAGCAAGATTCAGCAGGCCTGAATCTGGTCTATGCTACAGCAACAAGGCGCACCAATTTCAGAAAGAAACAGTTCAAATAAGCAGTCACAATAAGCCTGTGACCAGAAATTTCCAGCTCAGAAGGGTAGAATCCAGCCTCTCCTTTCACAAGAGTGCAGACCACAAACCTTCTTAATGTAAAATAACTGCCTGAAGCCCAAGTGCTTAAACCAGAACTAATACACTTTTAGAATTGCAGACACTGGGCCTTCAGTCAGCAATTCCCAGCTTAGAAGGATGTAAGCTACTTGTCCTGCCACAACAGCGCAGACCACAAACCTTCTTAATGTAAAACAGCCTGTATAAAGCCCAAGTGCTTAAACCAAAACACTTAGAATAACAGTTACAATTTAATCAGGCTATGACCAAGCAGTAATAAATGCAGCAGAATAAATAAAACTGAGTACTTTTAAGAAAAGCAAAATAAAGTAGGAGGAAACACAAATACAGTAAAAGCAAATGAATACAGTGCAAACATTTTTTTAAGTGCAAGAGGAGAGGAAGGAAGAACCTAAGTGGGCTGGCCTTCCAAATATGATCTAACTGTACTCAGTTAAGTGAGCAAATGAGATGGACCAAGGAGGAGTGTTCTAATACAGACTTACAGGAGGGGCGGGCAATTCCAGAGCCACTAACACTAATATCAACACAGCAACATGGAGGGAGGTTGGGGAACTAACTGCAGAGAGACAAACAGCACACTGTTCAGAAACACACAATTAGGAAACAGAAAAAATGAAAATACAGTACTTTTAAAACTGTAAGTTTGTACTTAACAGAAGGCTAAAATTCACTACTGCAAGTTTCACTTAGTTTCAGCTTGTAATGCAGATGTTTGTAGCCAAGCAAGTCTCTCAGGAGTTGAGCATAAAATGCTTTCTCAAACTTTGTGGCTAGCACATAAAGTACAGCGGAATCCCTCTAGGCTATTAAATATCAGTTAACAAAGAAGTGATAACACCACCCCCTCTTATAGCAAAATAACTGCAGAGAGACACACAGAACACTGTTCAGAAACACACAATTAGGAAACAGAAAAAAATGAAAATACAGTACTTTTAAAACTGCAAGTTTGTACTTAACAGAAGACTAAAATTCACTACTGCAAGTTTCACTTCATATGTGTATAACAGGCTAACAAGGACAATGGTGTCATTCAGCCTACTCTTGCATCCCTAATCTATGAAAAGGTCTGATACCCTTGATAAATGTTACTAGGCTTTTGGGAGTTAACACATCTGCAGGCTGTGGTGATGGAGATGACCCATCAGATTTACTGTGTCCATTACAGACATTTGCCCTATACCAGTTATGATTGTCTTGTTCTGCATCCCATTGTATAACTTACACATGATATGTGTTACAGAAGATGTGTGCTTCACATGCATGGGGAACCTGTTACAAATAAGGTGTAGTGTCTGTGTTACATACCTGTTTCTCCAGCATGTACTATTTATACCACAGTAATAATATGAATACCCCGTGAAGGTAAGGTGGGGGTTTTACACAGGTATTCTGCAGTTGGACACTACCCAAGTGGTGTATACTGGAAGGACACAATTACCTTGTGAATACTGTGGAAAGTAGGGTGGTCCATGTAATTACTCTGGCCTGACAACTACTAATTCTGGTCTCACTAAAACCACTCTAACATAGGATACCATGTTCTGATACATTGTCTCTCATCACATGCAAAACATTACTATGAAGCTCATGATGAGAAGCAGGACACAGCCTGTTTGTTCATCCACATAGTTGTCCCACATCATGAAAGACTCTGTAGGCTTCACATACCCTTCTCCAGGCAGATTCATAGATTAGCATCTTGGGCACTCAGTTGTTTTTTTCATGTATTATGCCTTCTGTTCCAGGGTTGGTGGTATGTCACTACAGAACTGACAAGATGGTGATTACAAGCACTGTTGCACTGTCACAATATAATGTGCAATGTCCAGTGACATAGATGTCAAGGCTTGCTGAAACAAGCAGACCAGCAGCAGTGATCAGTCCTAGATGACAATTCCACAGCAAGTCATGCGTCCAGCCCTTCAACAGATTACTGGTGGGTGTCTGCATGACATGACTGTGAGGCCTACCACAGTGGATTGGCCACCTTTGGGCAATGTGTGCCCACTTTCCACGTGTCATAGGCATGTCATACTGTACAGTTATGTACCCAAAACACGTATGTGTTCTCACATGTCACACAACAACCAGTGTACTGTCTGGTTGCTTCACAGGTATCATATACTTGCAAGGCCAACATAACGTCAGCAAAGTTGAACAAGTCCTCTATGCATGCACGGGCATCCACATCTTCACTGCAAGGAGTGCTTACAAACACTGTATGTCAGGTTGTCAACCCCAAGGGTGTGGCAGCAGGACCCTAACTTTCCAGGGCCTTCTGAAAAGATGTGGAGAGTGTCCCCACTCCTCTACTCTTATGACATACAAACACAATGTGTGACAGATATCACTGCATTTCAAACCTTGCTTCCATGGTGTCTCCAACAGCAGTCATTATGTATGGCAATGAGCATTTTGCCAACATGCACAGCTCACATCCTGCACCACCTACACTCACATCACATACACCTGCATATGTGCAGTACCTTGCCAGACACATTTCAAAACAACAGACACCTCAGAAAGTCCTGCCTCTGGAAACACAGTACACGTAATATTGCATGGACCACTCTCTCACCAGTCAAACACCTGAGGCAAAAAACAAAATCACCCCTTTTATTCATAGGTGATTACATCATGAGACTCATTGTCTGTGTCAGCAGGCTACATATAGGAAAGATCACAGTTAGCTGTCTGTGATTGACAATACTCCATACCACACATTGCCACAAATCAAGGAATATCAGTTAACATAATGTGGACTTCATTGTTCCTGTAGGTGTGTACAACTAGAGACATGTGTCAGCCAGACTGTATGCAGACACATGGCTGAAATTAAACAGGCTGTGTCTCTCACTGGTATGTGCATAGCTTTCAGCTGCAGTTGATGCTCACCTAGGATGATGGCTGCATACACACAGAAATTGATGAAAGTCAATAATTGCCTTAGCACTTGCTGTCATTATAAGGGGATATACTACATGTCTGCCTGGGATGACTTGCTTAACAGACATCAATGCTTCACCAGTGATGGTCTTCATCTCTCACCCATGAGATTTGGAGTACTGCCCAAGGACGGTGACAACCCCACAATGCATGTTATATGCACTGCCCAGAAGGGAAAACTTTGCAATGTGAACACCATCTTCATACATCGTGGCTATGCTATTACACACTGGGAATGGCAACACTGAAGCCCACTCTGTAGAAGGTGTCCCCACCTTGGAATATGCAGACAAGTATGCAGTCAAGGACATCTGGTTCAAGGCTGTATACAGCATCACAGCCTTACCAGACTACATGTTCTTCCACATGTTCAGACCTCAAAATAACTGTGTGCAAGGTAATGCAAGTGGTGTATACATACTCATGGAGGATAGATACACATTCAGATTTTGTGAAACACTGTAATTTCCTGAAGCCACTGCACATGCCATTCACTACTGGAAGGGCACATATTCAAGCAATTGCCGACTACAGGAGCAGCTATATGAATCCAGACACCCATTGTACTTATTTGGATGTACATGTGTCTATCAAGATATATCATTACACCATGGTTTGGGGTGGCACTAAGTGACCACCAACTGTGTTTCTTAGTCGTGCTGAAGCTCATGTGCCCAAAGGTTAGTCCATGTCCTTAACTACAATGTCCTAGAGCAGTGCCATGACATCTCCACAAGGGGAGTCAACATATTGCATCATGTGTTTACCAATATGGGTGACCACTGCAGAACCTCACTGTGAGGTCCTGCATGGTTGGATCTGACCACAGATCAGTCTCATTACAACTACCAGAACTAACCCCCCACTTGCAGATAAAGCAAACATATATTTCAACAAACCAAGTTATCACCTCCTGTGGGATGGTTTACATAGCTTGACTGTACCTCCTCCCTCAGATGGGACAGGCAGGTTTGCCAATCTCTACACCCATGCATTATGAAAGCAGCAGTACAACTGCATGGACATGGCTGTACCTATCAGGAGGAACACAGGCGCCTCATGGCACAGCAAACTTGAAGGGTGAACAACTGCCATTAGTAGGCTGTACAACAAGAGGTGGCTATTGCTGTGTGACATTTGGGGTGATGGTGCCCACCTAAAATGGAGGCACAACCTCCTTAGCTACAACAAGCACATAGTGTTGTTGAGACATGATATAGACACAGTAAGTGACAAAACTGGCCACCCAAACAAAGCTGAACCACAACGCACAGTGTAGTTACATGTGTAACCTCAGAAGACAGGCCCATATCGTTGGTGAACTCATACGTCATGTTAACACATATAATGGGTCTGTTCTTTTAGCTAACTTGTAGCCCCACAAGTTCTGCATCAACTTCACTCCCCTGTCCCCACCACATGCCACATGACATTCCTACAACCTGTCCCATACCTTCCATAGCTACAGAGCAGGTCATAATTGGCCTCTCTATGGGGATACACAGCATCTATTGGACATGCTAACATCCCAGGATGCATCCTACATGGGATCTGAGAAGGATTACTAACACCATTGCGAACACCTTGCAATCATACGGAAACCACTGGCAGCACCACAGCTGACTGGACAATGGCAACTGTTATACTATTGCACACAGGTGGTACATCCACTAACCACCAGAATATAGACCTCTACAGGTTGTATGGGTTGCCTGGCATCAAGTTTAATATATGTATGTGAGTAGGAGTAAGGTGTCAGCCCCTAGCTCCCTAGGTTGTCAGTGAATGTGCTATGTGTTGTCTCTTAGCCAAAGCTAGGGCATACTGAGCATGCCTACATCTGCCTACAGGGATATCAGCAGGGTGTCCTCTTCTGAGTCCTCCTGTGACTGTGGCTGTCATGACCTAGGCACTGGTGGTGGGCTGTGTATCCTTTCCCTTTGCTGATCCTGCTGAAGCTGTTTCTGCAGGATCATATTGTGTAGCATAGCACATACTGTGAAAATATGTGCACAGCTGGCTGTAGAGTACTGCTGGGCCCAACCAGATATATCGAGGCACCAGAGCTTTGACTTCAGAAGCCCAAACACATGCTATATGATGTTCCTAGTTTGTGCATGTGCCTCATTATTGCATTCTTGTGTGTGTGTGTGTGTGTGTGTGTGTGTGTGTGTGTGTGTGTCTGTGTGTGTGTGTGTGTGTGTGTGTGTGTGTGTGTGTGTGTGTGTGTGTGTGTGTGTGTGTGTGCGCGCATTTCTGATGGGTGTCATCATCCACGGCAAGGGCATAGCCAGCATCCCCCACTAAATGGCCATGTGGGATGTTCCCCAGCAAACATCTAGTTCAGCTGTGTTGCGTGCCAGAAATGGGAGTCATAGTAACTACCAGAGCTGCCAGCACACACATTCAGGATAATCCACTGGGCATTGCACATGACCTGGAGTGAGATTAGAACACCTGACATAGATTCTACCCTCCTCACCTGATGGTGCCTTGATGTGTACATGAGTGCAATCTATGGCACCCAGTACATCAGAGTAGTGTGCTACACAGTAGAAATGTTGCATACTGCTGGCCTTTGCCTCAGAGGTGAGGGGAAACAAAATGTTCTCACTGGCATGTGGTAGCATGGAATTCCAGGAACTAGTATAGTACCTGGATGCAGATGCCTGTGAGACCTCCGTCATGTCCTCAGATGGTCTTTGGAAAGTACCCGTAGCTAGTATCCTAAGGGCTACACATACCTTTGTTTCCACTGGGATGGGCTCTGGGTCTGAGTTGAGGTCGGAAGAGCTCAGTGAGTTCTTGTAGTATGTCCCTGTCCACCCTGTAGTGCTCTACAATCTCCAGCTCATGTAGCTCCTGGCAGGTTACCCTGGGCCTAAACACTCTTCATCTTCTCTGTCTAGGCCTACTGTCAGCAGCAGCAGGAGGAGCATTGACTTTAGCATCTAGGACATATAGATGTAGCATACCTGCAGCAGCCCCTATCATTCTCTCAGTTAAAATACCCATGGATGTACTCCAATGGTGCAGAGCAGAGGGGAAAATCAGATTGTAGAGTGTGTACATACTTTATAGTGCTCTGCTGTAGATGCAGACTGTGTGATTGGCTATCTATGATGCATTCCACATGCCTAGTATATCATTAGCATCAATTAATGGCCCTGGTTTAAGGTAAAAAGGGATCAAACCTAATTAATATATCATTGGCTTTTAGATACACTCTGCACTGTGGCATGCCATGCAAACATGCTCCCCATAGGTAAACAAAGCTTAGCACATAGTATACACACACCCCTATACTTCCACACTTAGCACAGTGGTACACCATGCAAACACGTGGAAACACGTGCCCCTTAGCTCAACAAAACTTAGAAGTGAGTGCATACCCCCTCCGAAAGGACACACTCAGTACAGCGGTGTGCCATGCAAACAGGTGCAGCTAAGCTGAAATAAGCTTAGAAATCTTTGGACACATCCTCCTCTGATATCAGCTACCTTCTCTGTAAACACCAACATGGTTCTCTGCAGACACAGAGGGGATATGTGGACACAATTACCACTTTATGTTATTCAGTAACCTGACCTTATCTGTATAGGGGATCCGTGCTCACAGCCTGGAAACTAAACACTTCAAAGCCCTACCACATTAGCAACAGCATGACTCCACCATTGCAGATACTCGACACAGTGTCCTACAATAAATTACTGCCACATAGTAATACAAATACTAGGAAGAAACAGGAGGTAAATCAAGAAACAGGCACTAAGTTTTAAATGATGTAAGTGCTTTCATCTGTATTTATTAAAACAAACTTCTTCAGAAAACAAGAGCAAAATAAAGAACAAAGTTTAAATAGCCCTCCATTAAATCATGTGAACCAAAAGGAAGTTACATCACTAAGACAAATCTTTAGAAACAACAAAAACTGAACTACAACTAAATAAACAGTCAATCCATTCATAAAAATAGCTGACTACCATAAAGTATGTTAAAACAGAAAACACACTAAATTGGGATATAACCACACAAACCATCATATATATATATATATATATATATATATATATATATATATATATATATATATATATATATATATATATATATATATATATATATATATATATATATATATATATATATATATATTTATATATATATATATATATATATGTGTGTATATAACATATATAATATATATATATATATATATATATATATATATATATATATATATATATACTTAAAACAAAAAAAATATTACCTAGCTAGTGCCTTCAGCTTTAATAAGCACTGGATTGAAAATATACCATTCAACCCTGGGAAGCTATAAGCATTTAATCAGACTTACCACTTAGTTCAGAGCTTTCCAGTTTAAGAGTCCAAGAACCCCCTCTTTCATCAAGCAAAACTAGCTCAATTATTTTAAATCTAAAATGATGTTCTGAGAAGGTCACAATATGTCTGGCTAGGGCATTATGAAAATGCAGAGTATTACTGCTATAAATATGGTGATATAATCATTCTGCATTCTGTTTTACCTATATAAAAAAAACTTTCCCAGAAGAAGCACTTATCCAGATAAACAATTCCTTTACAGTTACAGTTAAATATAAGCTTGATCTCATAATTAGTATTACGGACCATAGAATTATTACCAGTATCAACATATTTACAATAAGGGCAAGCTTCACACTTATACATTCCAGGGCATCTAGTTAAAGGAAATTTCTTAGAGTCAAGTGAATTTTTAGAATCAAATACATTTTTTTAATTGCTACCTTTCTTAAAAACAGCCTTAGGATGATCACCCAATTTCTGTCTTAAATTAATATCATCCAGCAGTAGGTTCTAATTTTTATATAAAATTTCTTTAGATAAATAGCATCAATACTAGAAGGGGTAATGAAACTAAGACTAAAGTCAGTTGTCAATAAATTATTCTCTTAAACTCTATGGTTTCCAAACCTTCCAGGGCTTTCAAGCCAGCCCTCATGGTTTAAAATTGATTTATAGAACCCAATAGATTTCTTACTTTGTACTTCGCCAATTAGTTGGTTCACTAAGAGAGATGGATACCCTCATTTAAGAAACATATCCCTTAAATTGTCTCACTCATTAAAAAATCTTGTTCTGAACTGACTGTCCTAGCTGCTATGACCAACTGGCCTTTTACAACAGAGTGTTTTTGGTGAAAAGGATGGGAGCTAGAAAAATGCAAAAAAGAATTGGAATATTACTTTTTCTAAAAATCTTCGAGGTATATCCACAATTTACCTTGTCTTTCCTTAATTCAATATCAAAAAATGAAATCACATCAGAACCATAATGAGAAGTAAATTCCAGGAAATCATTAGAATTATAAAAATATTCAAGTAATTCTAAACCTGTATCCGCTTCACCCTTTATAAAAATATCATCCAGGTAACGACTGTAAAAAAATATCTTCTCTCTAATAATGGGGTTCGTAAATAAAAACTCATGCTCCCACATGGCCATGACAACGTTCGCAAAACTGGCCCAACATGGTGAACCCATAGCAACCACTCTTTTTTGTAAGAAATACTGACCATCAAAATATAAAAAGTTATTAGCCAAAATTAAATCTAATTCCACTGTTAGACTGATATCTCCAGTGGTTGCTCCTTTCTTTAACAAAAAATCAGTTACCCATTGAATCCCCAACTCATGGGGGATGACTGTGTATAGATCTCTGACATCATCAGTTAGAAAGTTAAATTCAGCCTTAAATTTGAGCTCATTAATTTTTTCAAGAAAGGACCACGAATCTTTACAAATTTGGGGTTCATGTTTGAGAAATTTTTTCAGCTTGCTATCTACAAATTTCACACGAGCATAAGTGATGGAATTTCTTCCATCCACTATTGGTCGTAAAGGGGTGTCATGTAAGTCCTTATAGATTTTGGGGATCCCAAAAATAACTGGAATTAATGGTGAAGGCATATTAAAATAATTATACAAATTTATATCAATATGGAAATCAGTCAAGTCATTGATATGAGATTTAATTCTAGCATAGGCCCCATTCACTTCAATCAAAGTCACAGGTTCATATGTATCTGTATTTAATATTTTAAACATCCTAGACTGATTGTCACCCATATCCATAAAGACCAGCTCCCCCCTATCAGATTTCATGACCCTTACATTAGAATTGCATAAAGAACAAATCAAATCTTGTTCATCCTTATTTAAATTATACATATCATCACATTTACATCACTTACACAATAGTGACCTCACGTCCATTTCACAAATATGCTCAAAAGTAACTAATAAAGGGTGGAGTGGTGGACTGAATGAATTTCTGAATCTGAATTGCCCATCAAAACAAGTATCAGAACCAAAAAATAATGTTAAGTTCATTTTAAGTATAAACAGTTTTAAGTCCAAAATAGTACTAGCAAGGTCTGCTCTGCTTGATGGAACAAAAGTTAAACCTTTATCCAAAAGAGTCTAATGCTGTGCACCTGGTCAGGTTCCACCATGAACGAGGTGAGTATTGATGTATTATGCCAAATGTAGTGCAATAAACAAGAAAGAGTAAAGCATTAACTGCAATAAAGTATTTATACAATAAATTCTGTAGTGCAATAAATGTGGAATTAGAGCTGCAATGCATTAAATAAATAGTAACAGCTGTAGTTCAAGAAAACAAGAAACAATACCAATAACAGCAAGGAAAATTGTGTACATCAGAATTGTCTTGTCGTAGCCATTGCTGTAGAGCTGTATGCATTAAGTCTGTAAGATAAGGTTGCTGCAGTCAAGTATAATACTATCGTAGCTGTACAATGCAAATCTAATGGCTGCAAACTGTATTGCTTAACTCATAGTACAGTTCAAAGCTTTCTCTAGGTCAATACCGGTCACATAATGCTCTGTCTTCCACAGATGTCAGGTAATAAAGATATATGGATGAGGTAGCCCACTCCATGGCCAAATTGTGTGTGTGGACTTCACAGATATTGCAAACCAGTAACAATAATATGTATTCACCAGTATTGCTGAAAGTGAAATAAAGCTGTATTAATATATGCAGTATGGTTGTATACCATGCATCTGTGTTCTATTGGCTCTGCAGTCTAGTATAACACTGTAACAGTACTAGAATGCTAGAGGAAAGTCCTATAACTTGTATTGCACAATTCATAGTATGTTTCTAGGTGATCTCCAGGCAAGTATCAGTCATCCTGCAGTCAGCAGTGACTCAGTAGCTCAGTCTATTAAATTTCTTGTACACTGTACATTTTGCCACATACAGTCCTGGGTTCAAATTCGGTGTTATGAAGCACTACATTTTCAGTATGAGTCATGTAATGCTCACAATTTCTCTCTCCTCAAGAAAAAAAAAATGTTACGGGTGAGTTAAGCCATAGTATGTGCAGATATTGTGCTAGGATCTCACAGAATGTTACACTCAATAGCAAAAATCTGTTCATCAACATTGCTGATTCAGAAATAAAACTGTGTAATCCCTGCATGGCTGTATCTGTTGCATGTCCATACTATGCTGCTGCAGTCAATTATTAAATGATTTGCATATGTCCCCTGCAGTCACAGCTAGTAGGTTCTACTTGCATGCCTGCCAACTAAGCCATGATGGCTGCATAGTTTAATTACTGTACACAAACATACCTCTCAAGTGTCACGATTTCTCATAATGTAATTAGAACTGACTAATCTGTCTGTCACATGTTTACCAGGTAAATTATTACCTGGAATGCAATGTATTACTAAATCCATTTACAGAACATCCTGGTATTTATATAAGTCCATATTATGTGAAACCATTCTGAGTAGTTCTGTACCTGCATTTGTTAGTGCCTGGCCCTTATTGTCCCAAGCTTTCAGCTTGAGAAGTATGTACATGCTACAATAGCTATAGGAGAATTGTATTCACTATAATCATAACTGTGAGTACACACCAGTAGACGTATGTATGACCAGTGTTGTCAGGGATATCATCTGCAATGTCACTAATGAAATGTTTTTCTCTCTCTCTCTCTGCTCCCCTTAACTTAATTTATTCATTATTGTAATGTATTATTATGATTTCATATTAACATAATTTGTTAAACTAACTATTTTGGAAAATGCGGTTAATTTTTATGTTTTATTATGATTCAATATTAACATATTTTGTTAAACCAACTCTTTTGTTGGCCTTATGGTTTACTTCACACTAGCATGCTGTTACCATAATGACTGTTATGTTACATAATGCTGTGTTGCACATAATATACATTAATATGTATTTGGTTTAATAAATATGATGTTCCATTCTGTTAATACTAACAATGGTTTTGTTGTTACTAACCGTAACTTATTGTTTTACCTCATTTACCACAGCACGTCAAAGTAGGCTGATTCTGGTTGATCCCCCTACCTTGTCTCTGCCAGCCATGGCACTGGGTCCCAGCATGTCTGGGACCCAAACTGGTGGTGCTTCCTCTGCTGCTCCTGCACTACCTGCTGTGCTGGGTAGTTCTGCCCCAGAGGATGGGGCCCAGTCCCCATCTGGGAACGATGGCAGTCTTGGTGTGCAGGATAGCCTACCGTGGCTATGACTAATGCCTGCACTGGATCGAGGGCATGCTGGCTGATCTTGTGGGTGAGCATTGCCCTGGTGCCCAGCCTCCAGCACAGCCACCTCAAGACAGTGAAAGAGGAGCATTGCTGTCAATTCCATGGGTGGGGACGTGAGTCATGCTTCTGCCATCTGGAGGGACATGAGACTCGGATTCCACAATACTCTCCCTATCCAAGGTGTTCACCCCTCATGTGTCACACACCACCCCTGTCTACTCTCTTGTCTGTCTTATCTGTTTGCAAATGCATCCTCATCTACCTGACTTACCTCCCCCACATGTACCTATGTCCTTTCCCCAACATTCCACTCTCACCTTAAAAAAAAATGGGCACCTGTCCCCCCTCTAAAAAAAAATTTAATCTACTGGACACATGTAATTTGATCCAGTTGGATTGACAACACTCTGGGGTTTGAGAGTCCAAATTCATCTACAAATTCTCTCAAAGTACACAGCTGTTGCTGTAGAAGAAATGTATAGCTATGGTTCTTTCCTACACCCTTCTTGCACATCCCTTCCTACCCTTCACTATATTTTCCCCTTGCTTGCCCCCAACTCATCATTTTCCTATTGCCCTCTTTTTCTTTTCAACATTTTTTTAGCGTGGAGCTGCGCCGCGAGGCATAGCTCAGCTAAATAGAGCTGTAATGATTAAATGTGTTGATACCATTGTCAGACAAGTACAAAATAAACTCTCCTGCCATGTTTTGAACCCACGTCCATCACACCTACAGCACACTGCATTAACCCATCATGCCATGCAAATCTGGATTAAAACAGGTGTTTTCATCCAAACATAATGATTGCCACTTACAGTCATTAGGCGTGTCTCATCAGAGCTGCCTGGCATGTCACACCACGCAAACAGGTATGAAAATTAATGGGAAAAATGGGAGTGTAACTTAGACTCTGGTGCAATAATACACCATTAGATAGCCAAGCCAAATACATAATAATGGATGTAAGTGAGGCATGTGATAGCAGGTAAATGTGCCCTTTTATCAACAACTTGTAGGAAGACACCTGCTAATGCATTAATGGCAAAGTACATTCTGCACATATACCTTGCAAATACACCCGCGGTAGCAGTGACTCAGTAGCTTAACTCAGTCTGTTAAATGCCTTGCATATAGTGCATTTTGCCACACACAGTCCTGGGTTCAAATCCAGTTTTGTGTTGCAGTTCAATTAAATTATTGTGATGACAGCAAGTAATGACTGAGTCATACAATCTTTATCCGGACAAGTTACTGATAATTAATTAACTGCTATCCAGTTTTGCAAGTTAAAGGCCTGCAGGTAGGGACACACTGCACATATCCATATACCATAATTATATGTCACCTACTACTCTGTTATTGGCACTGTTGCATAACAGATGTAACTTACTCACATGCCTTAATCGGACTGTAAAGGCTACCCTTACCCTGGCTCTGCCATAATAACAGGGCTGCCACAGCTGCTACAGCTACAAGTGCAGCTTGTTGTCTTCCAGACTACTCACACTCTCCACTAATTGTATTAGCTGCAGCAGCAGCTGCAGTCTGTAGCACAAACAGCTGTATGTAAAGGTAGCTGCTATAGACTTACCATACTTCCCAACCCCCTAGAACAAGGAATCCAGACACAGCCATACTTAATGGAGGGACAAAGGCCCAGAAATATGGACATGTTTTACAGTTTGCTCGTACAAAGATAGTAAGTTGAATAACAGCTATTGCATTAGCATGCATATTCTGATGGGTATGACACTCAGATGTCAGTCTTTCATTACTGACTTCAACCCACAATGATTTGCCAGTGATTTGCCAGATGACCACAATGTCATGGAACACTGACCACACATATGAGGTGAAACTGTGGACATACTGCATAAATCTCTACAGTTGACAGCTATGATACCTACCCTCTATGATGCTGTAGTCTCCACACCTCAGTAATGTCCATCTGAACAGCTAAGAAAGGGGCCCATGCCATTCAACTGTTTTGGCTGCAGTTAACATATCATAGACACAGATTAGTGCAGAGGCAAGTACCTGCTAATGAGCAGTACCTTAAAAAGGCAAGAAGCTGGCTATGGTGAACAAGTCTGTCTGAGATTTACCTCACACAGGGAATGTCTTTGCAAAACATTACTGGAAGCAAAGTTCAACAAAGGAGTACTGCACTCCACCAGGTATGGAATAGATTTCTCCATATAACGGGATGCAGATGGGAGGATGGAGGTATGGGGAATAGGGATTACAGCAGTAAGCCTGTCTCAGACCTGTGGTAATGACATGTCATTGATACTCTGCTGTCCTACCCCTACAGGCAGATCTATGGTAAGGACATGATATTGATACTCTGCTGTCCTACACCTACAGACAGATCTATGGTAATGACATGTCATTGATACTCTGCTGTCCTACACCTACAGGCAGATCTATGGTAATGACATGTCACTGCTGTCCTACACCTACAGGCAGATCTATGGTAATGACAGGTCATTGATACTCTGCTATCCTACACCTACAGGCAGATCTATGGTAATGACAGGTCATTGATACTCTGCTATCCTGCACCTACAGGCAGATCTATGGTAATGACATGTCACTGATACTCTGCTGTCCTACACCTACAGGCAGATCTATGGTAATGACATGTCAGTGATACTCTGCTGTCCTACACCTACAGGCAGATCTATGGTAATGACATGTCATTGATACCCTGCTGTCCTACACCTACAGGCAGATCTATGGTAATGACAGGTCATTGATACTCTGCTATCCTACACCTACAGGCAGATCTATGGTAATGACAGGTCATTGATACTCTGCTATCCTGCACCTACAGGCAGATCTATGGTAATGACATGTCACTGATACTCTGCTGTCCTACACCTACAGGAAGATCTATGGTAATGACATGTCAGTGATATTCTGCTGTCCTACACCTACAGGCAGATCTATGGTAATGACATGTCATTGACACTCTGCTGTCCTACACCTACAGGCAGATCTATGGTAATGACATGTCATTGATACTCTGCTGTCCTACACCTACAGGCAGATCCATGGTAATGACATGTCACTGATACTCTGCTGTCCTACACCTACAGGCAGATCTATGGTAATGACATGTCATTGATACTCTGCTGTCCTACACCTACAGGCAGATCTATGGTAATGACATGTCATTGATAATCTGCTGTCCTACACCTACTGGCAGATCTATGGTAATGACATGTCATTGATACTCTGCTGTCCTACACCTACAGGCAGATCTATGGTAATGACATGTCATTGATACTCTGCTGTCCTACACCTACTGGCAGATCTATGGTAATGACATGTCATTGATACTCTGCTGTCCGACACCTACAGGCATGCCTGTCAGCTGTCCCAGATTTTCACTCAAATCATAGCTCTGTCCCTCTTAATCCCTCCTACAATGGATGGCTTTTGTAGGAAAGCTAGTGAATTACACATAATACATAGTGACAATAGGTAAGGGTGTGCACTCCTGTAATGTCAAACAACGTACAGTAATTCACCTCCTCTCATTCTGTTAATGTCTCACATATATAGTTCTAACATTTTAAAAGTGTCCCTGATATAGTCTGGCTAAGTCCCTGATTCTGTTGACATTTGCCCCTGTTTGGTTGACAGCTATGCCTAACATACCTGGCAACCTCTTACAGCAAGAAATCTGGGCAACACCATAATTAATAGAGGGGCAAATGCCCAAAATTAGGGACACTTTTTAAATATTGCTATTACAAACTAAGAAAGTTGATAGAATAACAGCTATTACAGTACCATGGCTGTGTTCTGGAAGGTATGACATCTGAAACTCAGATGTCTGTCTATTTTCTGACATCAACCCTCAGTGACTTGCCAATAATGTCCCAGAAATCCATAATTTGTGTGAAAATGACCAAAAATACAGTCTGCAAACATCTGTATAGTTGACAGGTATGATGCCTACAGGGAACATATACTACAGCAGGTTTGCATTGTTTTCTGTCATTGTGGCACACCGGTGTTGCTGGACTGTCGTCATATAGTGGTTGTAATTGCAAACTGCTATTTGTCTGGCAGTGACTGTATGACATATTAGTGGGAGGTTGCCTGTAGGGGACACACCACAGTAGACTGGAGTGCTGAGTGTAAGAACATACAGCAGAATCTGTCATGGCACACAGGGACATACCTCAGTATTGCTGCTATTTCAGTGGTATCTACACACGTAGTATGTTGCCATGCTGTGGGGTATGACATGTGTGAGAGAAAAGTGGATAGTGCAGGCCATTATGGGCATGCTCTGTCTGTACATAGTGGACGTCCATGTATCTGGTTCTGTAATGTGTTTCCCTTTTCTTGTCTTTCAGGAACTATGTACCACCAATGACATGCCCCATTCTCAGATGCAAAGAATGACAAACTAGATGATGGACTAAGCCAACATCATCAGATCCTGTTATCCAAAAGGAGGCATAACCAAGAACAGCAGGCTGCATTGCAGGCAGACCTTGTATGGGATGTTAATGAAGTCAGCCACCAGGACAGATCCTATGAGCAGGTCTGACACCATGCCACAGACATGGTGAATGCTGCATGATGAAGGGTAGCTGATGTCGCCAGGGATCGTACTGTCACCAGTGGATGTCCTGCAGTGGAACAACCATTCTCAGCCACAGAGGAATTCTTGGTGAAGCTAGGAGCATGCGACAGCTCTCAGGCATCCGTCATACCATATATCATGGAGGGGGTGTCACAGTGTCCACAGCAGAAGAGTGCCCAGGTAAGCTTACTGTTTTCACCCGTGTAATACTGTATCATGCATTGTTGGTATGCCGTACATACCTGTATGTGGGTGCCAGGTCTAAGTGCTTTAGGGGGGTTGGGGTTTAAGCTTAGTTGTACACGTATACACAGAATGTCAGCAATAGAGCCAGTAACACAGTAGCTACTGTACATGTGGATATATACACATATTACCTTGTAGTGATGCAACATTTGGTGTTGCTGACAATACCTCTCCCTCACATTTTCATAGGTCCATCAGGTGTTGCTCAAGCCCATGGTCCTGTATCTGGTAAGCATGATACTGTTGCTTTATGGATCATATATACCCTATGAAAGTTAAGAGCTGTCATATTGCCCTATGTACAAATGTTGTGTTTAGCCAGAGTAGAATATTTGTATGTTCCATTCTGGAACAGTTAACTACAGTTCATAGACTGGGTAATCACAGGTGTGTATCTGAATGAACATTAACACGTTTGCACTTATGGTTGTGAGCGACTATGCAGCCTGATATACATGAGGCATTTACTCCAAAATGCTTGTTCAAACACATTAGAAAGATGGTACATGCCTGAGGTAGTGACAGTAGTACTGGTATATCATTCTCAGGGTAGGTATACTGTGTTTTATGTGTAGTTCTATCATGTAGTGTCATTTTGCATACCTTACAGGTATATTGCAGTGGCAACTTTAACTGGATGTAGCTGATGTGCATGTTATAAAGGGCTTGACTTGTATGTGTATGTTGTTATGCGGCTGTCTGTTGTGCATGGGAGTAGAGATGAGAAGATGTGAGACCGGTAATGCAGTTGTGGATCCTCATCTGTATGAGTCAGTGTGGATTACCATACATAATAGTGCCGGTAGTAATGTACTGCTTTTGTCTTGGTTTTCACAGGTGACTTGGGGGGTTGGAGTCTGTCCCCCTCACAACCAGATGTCAGTGTCTCATCAGACTCTGATGATGATGGTGGCCATAGTGAAGCACAGGTGGGGTTGACAGGGGCTGAATCTGTCCCAAAGGTTTACATCCCTCTTCTGCCCCCATTGTCTCTGCACTCAGTCAGTATGCCCACACATACCCAGTCCCCAGATGCCACAGCTATTGGACAATTAGAGGGTGGAGACATTGAACAGGGAAGTGTGGCAACTATGGCTCCAGTGAGTGTAGACACTGGCCATAGCCAGAGATCTAGCAAAGTCCCACACAGGCAGATTCACAGGTGTGTTTGTAGGAGGCCTGTTGTCTGTCCACCAGCTGTTGCTGGTGTCACATCATGAGTCACTCGATGTATGTTTCAGGCCATCAATGAGGCACAGGCACATTCTGAATGGAGCACCAAATGTAAGCTTAGGGTTATGGATGCAGCACAGTCTGACATCAGTGATTGCCCTCACTACACTGGGGACACCCTTGATCAGTTCACTGGTGTAGTGGACAGATGGTGGACTGAGACAGTGTCTGTCCTGGACCACACATTGTGCCAAAAGATCTGGTTGGATTTGGGTGTAGGACCCCTAGACATAAGTCAACACCACCATCTGCTGATAGTCCACGTGGCCATGCATGGTCATGCTCCTGTAGTGGTAGCACCACCAGTGCTACAGAGGAAAGGGTGCTGTTCACACCATGATGTGGTTAGGCCATGGGCACATGGCCCTGTGAGGTCTCGTGGGGAACACAGCCCCAGCAGATAGCAGTCACCATCAGGAACTTACACCACATCTGACCTTTGGCATGGTGGTGCTAGTGCTACTCCTGGCAGAGCCAGTTCCTGTGTTCATGGCTGGAGACAGTAAACTGTCCACTCTACCATGTACGATCCATAGCTGTCCAACATACACAAGTGTAGGGCTAGCACTGTGCTTGACTGTGTACACACGTACGCACTCAAACACCACTGTCACATGTAGGTCACCTACAGATACACACATGGCACTTTTCAATGGCCCATCTAACCCGCACGCCTTCCTGACTCACACAGACTCACACACATGCTGTCAACTGTTTGGCATAGCCTAGACCTTCAGCACCTACACACCACACCCTGTGCATGTGATGATACCTGTGCCACATCCCTGTAATCCTTGCCATCAATGCAGGGGAAAAGAAAGTATGTGTCTGATGTACTGGGTGACTATATTACTTGAGATGTACTTGCGTAATGCAGTATTGTTTTGCCATGCCATTTGTTGTGGTCCATAACAGATACTGTATGCTGGCACGTGTCAAGACTACATACCAAACATCGTGTACCTTATGTTGTATGATGTTGTACTGGTGGTAGTGATACAGAATGACAGGTATGTCACAGACCTGTGTATGTTTCTGTTCTAGGTCTGAGGGGATAAACTCTGGGCACATGGTGAAAATACAGAAGCACAGGATGGCATGGCAGCACAGCAGAAATATGATGTCAGCAAGGTATGGCAGTATATGTGCATGGCTCCCTAGGTGCATATGTGTATAACAGTCAAACAAGGACAATGGGGGCAGTCAGCACAATCATGCATTCATACTTTGTGAGAAGGTCTGCTACCCTTGATACATATCACCTGGGTTTTCTCAACTTACAAATCTGCAAGGAACAGTGATGGTGTTGACACATCTCCAAATATCCTGTGTCTGGTTCAGACAGGTAGCAGACATCAGTTATGACTGTTTTGTTGTGCATCTCATTGTGTAACCTGTACATGATGTGTGTGACATCAGATAAGTGGTTTACATGCATGGGGAGCCTGTGTCATGCAGGGTGTACTGTCTGTGTCACATAGTCTTCCCAGTAAGTACTATGTCTGCCACTTTGAAGTTGTAGGTGTGTAGCACACATGGGACATGTGTTACACCTGTCATGGCAATGCTAGGGTTACAGAGTGGGATTTGACATCTTCCTGTATGGGGATATACACATCCCCATCATAGCAGTTAGTAGATGGACTACATTTATATGGTCGTGACACAGATACCATAGCACATGTTATCTGCACTGTATATTGCTGTCCCATGGCACCTGTGTGGCTGCTACAGTTACACATTATGCCTGTGTGGTGACATGGCAAGGGTGTCATTGCACACAGTGATATGCTGTCTGCCACATTCCATATAGCAGTGACAGTTTTGACATTTACATCTCTCTGGTACTTGTCGGTATTGGTGGCACAACAGTGAAAGCATCTCTACATCCCTATAAACAGGGACCGCCAAAGGGTACAGCACTGTGTGTCCATACCTTCATGTGTCATGGCTCCAGTGTATGTGGTGTGCAGACACTACATTACTGTGCTGAGGTGGAAGAAATTCCACAGCATAGTAATGTGCAGTGGTTGGCATGTCATCTCTGTCAGTGGCACATACACCTGACTGTGGTTTAGGCCATCCTGGAAAAGTCAGGATGGCTAGTAATATGCAACCACCTGCTAATGTACCAGTCAGATATCACTGACAGTGGTCATGACTGCAGGGAGGGAATACCTAGAAGGGGTATGCCATTAATGGCAAACGCCACTGGTAAGTGGCATCAGTGCAGCATAGGTCTCCTGATGGTGTGTTCCCAGGGTATGACTCTCAGACACTTATGTATACATCAGCTGACATGCCATAGCGTACACAGTTGGCAGCATGCTCTATTGCTCTAATATTCCCATAAACCTTGTCATGGCAGTCAACAGAGACATGGGTGGGGGTACAGGATGTACAACACCCAAATTGAGCCATGCCATCTTACTATACCACCCATTCAGGCAACATGTACAAAGCACCCACTTAGGTATCCAAGATACTATAAATGTAGGGGTCACTATGTGGCCATTGATGGCAGACATACACAATATAGGGGCATCTGACTCCAATAGCTGTTCTGTAAGCAGCAGTGCTCAACAGGGCACAGTCTCAGGTCCTCTACTGCTTGGACTGCATGTCACCACAGTATACACGGCTACTGATTGACTGTGACTAACAATGTTGGCTGCTGCCTGCTACTTGTGAGCACTTGTACAGTCACTGTGTTATGTTGGTGTCTTGCATGACAGTATTACAAATACATGCCTGGTGACATAGTAATGGCCATAAACCCCAATCAAATATATATCTACTACCCTTTCCATCAGGAAGACTTATGTCCCTGGTTAGTAGCACAGCAGTCCCTACACGTGATGTACATACTTAGGGGTGACAGGCAGCCACACAGACCTGACCACACAGTGTATAACTCATGTGTCACACATCAACATGTCTGTACAGTGGTATGACAAGAATTATATGGCATAACTGTGGCCACAGTCACCAGTAGGTGACATGTCCATAACCTCCATATACTCTTCCTTCAGCATGCTACTATCTGACTACAATGGCCATGTGTTGATGTACCTTTACAAATTGTAGTGGCACTTGCACATGACAGTATGGCCCCTCACAGGGTCACATTACATTTTCAGTATGTGCTCACTGCTGTTCATCTGCAATGCATGTAAGTGCTGCCTTTGATATTCAGAGGACCCTCCCTACTGGTGTGGTACAAAGAACATCTCAGTCAACTCTACACATGCCATCTGTATGACTGGCTGGGCGAATGTCACCACAATACTGGTGGTGTGTCTGCATTTCTCATGGGCTTGGACAATATGTGCTGTTCCTGTGATGAGAGGTAGTGATGTCTCCAATTGTGATGGCTGTATGGCCATCATGCTACTGACGTGTACATTTGCTATTGCTCTGTGACATGATGTACAATGCTGTCACAGCCTGACATGCACACATGGCCACATTCAGGCTAGCAGAGCTTCCCCACACTGCATACAGCACACACCACAGCACATACATAGTGCATGTTGGCTGCATGTACAATGTAACACTTGCCTATGTAGTGTTACACACTACAGAAGACAATACCGGATGCACACACTACACCTCGTGATTGCTAGTACTATCCATGTAGGGCACATAATTCTTGTTGATATCAGCAGGCCATGTTGTGGTCTTTCATTTGGGATACCACGTCACCCACAACCAGTAAAGTAATGCAAAACCCTACCAATGTGTATGTTACAAAGTTTATCATATGCATGTGGCATGGATATATACATACACAAAGATGGCTGAAGTAAGATGAGAGCATCTACTCTTAGACACTATAGGTCACAGTACTTAGAGCATGTGCCACGGAGTTTATTTGATGTTAAATTGTCAGCCAGCACTCTTAAGGTGGATGACATCAGCAGGCCTTGTAGAGGAGGGCAATTTGGAGGCCAGTAGCTAGTTACAGGCCAAAAAGAGCCTATCCATTGAAGGGTGATAGCCCATAAGGTCATATCTGGAGTGCTGCAAGGGGACATATTTACACACACACACACACACACACACACACACACACACACACACACACACACACACACATACACGCACACACTTGGCTGATGTGAAATTAAAACCCCTACCTAACCACTGTTACATACTATAGCTCACAGTACTTATATCATGTGCCACGGCATTTATCTGATGTTAGACTGTCAGGCAATGCTTTTAAGGTGGATGACATTGACAGGCCTTGTAGAGGAGGGCTGTTTAGAGGCCAGCCGCTAGTTACAGGGCCAAAAAGTGGCTAACCATTGCAGGGGAATAGCCCATAACAGCATGTCTATAGTGCTGCAAAGGGGTATATTTACACACACACACACACACACACACACACACACACACACATATACACACACACACACAGTTGGCTGATGTGAGATTAGTACTCCTACCTATCTACTGTTACACACTATAGCTCACAGAGCATATTGCATTCACCACAGAGTTTATCTGAGCATCTACTCTTAGACACTATAGGTCACAGTACTTAGAGCATGTGCCACGAAGTTTATCTGATGTTAGACTGTCAGCCAGCACTCTTAAGGTGGATGATATCAGCAGGCCTTGTAAAGGAGGCTAATGTAGAGGCCAGCAGCTAGTCACAGGGCCAAAAAGTGCATACCCACTGCAGGGGGATAGTCCATAAGGGCATACAAGGGGTTATATTTACACACATATGCAGAGTTGATTGCTGTGAGAGTAGAACCCCTACCAATCTACAGTTGCACACCATAGCTTACAGTACTTATCACATGCACCAGAGGTTACATCTGTCATATATATGAATGCAGGCACTGTACGTATGGTGCATACAAAGTAAGCTTGTGTTGGACAGCATGTGTGGCCTTTAGAATGATATTGCTTGGTACTGTTTTTGTATCTTGTGTCCTATGAGTGGGATACCCATTAATATCCCTGCTATGTGTATACAGTTACCAGTATGGCCATACATGGCTGGATGCAGTTAGACAGGTAAACATGTGGCCAGGAAAAATTTGTCCTGTCCAAGGCATGCGTTGAAACCATTAAACATTACACCATTACACCTCCTGCTCACCCGTATCTGTCTACATGGTGACATTCCGCAGGCAAAGGGGTGAGTGGGTGAGTGGAATATGTACTGTTGCAGCCTTGGTTTGGTTCCTTTTGGGCAACTGTATTGATGTGTGAGTGCAGATAACCTCAGCATTCTGAGGGTATGTGGGGAAATTTGTACATCCATATATATATATATATATATATATATATATATATATATATATACATATATATATATATATATATATATATATATATATATGTGTGTGTGTGTGTGTGTGTAACAGGGATGTCTCTATAAATGTCACTGTGTGTGTACGTTATGTATATGTGTTATGTAGATATATATATATATATATATATATATATATATATATATATATATATATATATATATAAACAGTATTATATGTATTTGGGGTATATACTGATAGATACACTAATCATGTGAGAGGGTGATAGGGACAGACAGATATGTATACATAGCTGTCTGTATGTAAAGATGTATTTCCACATAGCAGGTCTTTGTGATGAAGAGACAAGAGAAATGGGATCAAGTTAGCTAAGTTTAGGAGCATGCCCAGTGGGACTGTCAGTACTTACAAAGTGACTCCAGGCCAGAGCTACCTGTATTCCACACCAGGAATTTGTGTGCTACAGAGATTGGCAGTGGCACCTGTTTCCGCAGTACAGCACTTCCCTTAAATTGTCTACTGCATTCCCCAGCTGTGCATTGTACTTACTATGTGACTGGGGTACATAATGTAACACCCCACATAGAGGGTGACAATGTACCAACCCTCTCACTGTACATGTTTTTGTAGAATGCCCAGAATTCTGCCCCATATGTCTGTTCTGTTCCTCATACATTTGTTGTGTTCCAGTAAATGATTGTATAATGCAGTGACTGAATGGTTCCAACTACAGACACATTTGAGTAACAAACTTTGCACCCTGCAGATATGCTGTTCTGATGCAGCCCACTGTTATACTAGTCACCTTATAGGTTAATCAGAGCATGTGTAATGCCTGTCTGTAGTTTTGACCATTTGTCTCCCCATTCTCTCTGACTCTTTCCAGCTTTCTTGCAGTACCAACTTGAAGGGTATGACAGTCTGTGAGAATGCCACCATACGACTACCTCACATGCAAAAGGTGTGAATGCTACCAGATTCAAACCATCAACACTATCACCCATACTAACATCTCTAGCCCACTAAGCCACACTGGTCACCAGACAGAGGTGTCTCATTCATCACACAATCAACAGCACACAGACATACAGTTTGATCCCTGCGTTACATGTGATATACAACATGTGCTCAGGTTCTATTTCACAGCCCTGAGATTGGCTGGTCTGCTGATATATCATTGCTGACTTACTGTTACAGCAGTTGTGTGGGAACACTGATGTGTTGGGATGGGGGACTACCATCCCGTGATCTGATGGCATAGACAGTTGTGCGACTTTTCTGTGACCCCACTGTTTGCCTTCTCCCTTGAATAATGTAGTGGATTTTCCAGCCATGTGGCCTAGTGAATATTATGGAGCACATATTATTGGACCAAGTACCTGTTGTCTCATGTGGCTCTCCAAGTAGCTCAGTAGCCCACTATATTCTCTTGCATACATATGGCAGGTCCATAAATATGCTACCATATTCTAGTACTTCTTACAAGTGGTGTATATGTGAGTGACTTACCTTGCAAATGTAGCAGTTGACAGACCTGTAGTTTGGGGCTGACGCTGTCTAATGCACACAGTACACAGTCAATACATGGTTAGGTGCAGATTGTGTGGGCTGGCATCATTTTTACTATATATATATATATATATATATATATATATATATATATATATATATACACACACAAGTTGGAGCAAGTTGCCAGTGCATGTGCTATGCATTGTCTCTTAGCCAAGGCCAGAGCATACTGTGCATGCCTGTGTTTGCCTATAGGGACATCCTCATGGGGTTCCACCTCTGAGTCCTCCTGTGGGTGTGACTGTGGAGACCTGTGGGGACCAATGCACTGTTGGGGTGCTGTTGGGGTGCTGTGTATCCCTTCCCTTTGCTGATCTTGCTGCAGCTGTTTCTGCAGGATCATATTGTGCAGCATGGCACATACTATGAACATCAGTGCACATGTGGATGGAGAGTACTTCAGGGCTCTGCCAGATATATCAAGACACTAGAACCATGACTTCAGAAGCCCAAACACATGCTCTATGATGTTCCAGTGCATAGCCAGCATCCTAAAGTAAATGGTCATGTGGGATGTCCCCCCTAGCAAACATCTGGTACAGCTATGAAGAAGGCCAGATATGAGAGCCATGGTAACTGCTAGGGCTGCCAGCACACACATTCATGATGAAGCCCTGGGCATTGCACATGACATGGCAGTTGAAGGAGTGATACCCCTTGTGGTTGGCATAGATTCTACCACCTCACCAGGTGGTGCCTTGATGTGTACATGAGTGCAATCAATGACACCCAGTACCACAGAGCAGTGTGTTACATGGTAGAGTTATTGCATATTGCTGGCCCTCGCTTCAGGGATGAGAGGAAAAGAAATATGCTCACTGGCATCTGGTAGCATGGCATCCAGGAATTGGTGGAGTACCCTGGGTGCTGATGCCTGCCAGTCACCCATCACATCCCCACTTTTCTCCTTCTCAGTCTAGGTCTATTGTCAGCAGCAGCACCATTGACCTCAGCATCTAGCACATACAGATATAGCAGACCTGCAGCAGCCCCTAGCATTCCTTCAGTTAAAATTCCCAAGTCTGTGCACCACTGGTGCATAGTATGGGGGAGAAATCAAATTGTAGGGTGTATGCAACCATTATAGTGCCCTGCTGTAGATGCAGGCTGTGTGAATGGCTATCTATAATACATTACACCTGGTAAGTACATCATTAAGAAGACTTAATGGTCATAGTTTAAGTGAAACAGGGGTCATCAGTAATTAATATACCACTGGCTTTTAGATACACTCAGCACAGCAGCACATCCAGCAAACATGCAGAAACAAGCGTCACAAAGGTAAACAAAGTTCAGCAGTCACTGTACACACCCCCTGAAAGGTCACATTCAGCGCAACAGCACTCCACACAAACACATGGAAACCCATGCCCTGAAGGTAAATAAAGCTCAGCAGTTAGTGTACACCCCCTGCTGAGCACAGTGGCGCACCATGCAAACAAGTGCAGCTGAGTTCCAATGAGCTTACAAGTCCTCAGACACACCCCCTCTCAGACACACCCCCCTTGATGTCAGCTACCTCTTCTGTCGACACCAACACAGTTGGACACCAACACAGTTCTGTGCCTGCACAGAAAGGATATGCGGACACGAATATCCATTCGTGCTTTCAGTAACCCTACCTCATTTGCAAAGGGATCCGTGCACACAACCTGGAAACTACATGGTTCAAGGCCCTACCTCATTAGCAACAGCATCATTCCACCATTGTAGATACTCCATGCAGGGTCCTATAATACATTTCTATCACATACTATTAAATGTGGTTTTTCCACTCTTTTTTTTAATTATTTTTTCATAAATGCATATTTGCGCACTGCGATGCTATGCGCAAACATACCCAGATTGTTAAAAAAATATTTTAACTTACTTCCCTTTTGTTTTGGGGCACACTGTGGATAAGATTGCTGATATCTGTACATGTTATGCCATTTTTGTCGATCCTCCTACATTTTTACAGCCCCTGTTGCCTGTCTGATATCCTGTGCATGGAACTTTTCCATGTACACTACGGACACTGACACAGGGTTTGCAGGGCTGCCTATCTGCTTGCTGGATCACTCTACCTCCCTCATTTGCATACAGTTCCCCTGCTTATGAGGTGATTTGCATGTCATGGATACTTCTGAGTTGGCACCTGCGTGCTCACCGCCCAGCTGTGTTTACTGAATTGCAAACCTGCTTACTGTAGTGTAAGAAGTATGCCAAGATGCCTACATGGTAAAAAAGACCATCTAGGCTTTATTAAATTCCCTCCTCAGTCTTCCTGTGTAGATATGATCCTTGATGCTTCAGGGAAATTTGTAGAGCATCTTACTAATAAGATATACAATAATAAGTATCTCTATATATATGTGCATCAATATATAGCTATAGCTATCTTTCTATCTAGCTAGCTACAGATAGATCTTGGAATTTACATTAAAAGTTTTTGAAAAAGAAGTTCGGTATAAAAGTGTCAAAATTTGAGGAAAACAAAGGAAGATTATGTCAAAAAGGATTTAGCAAGGACACTCCTGTGGTCCCTTTTAGCTTCATGTTATTATTCAATTACTTTAATGGTGAATGTTTAGGATAAAATATCATCAGTGCTGTATTCAGAGCTGAAGTTTTGAGGAGGCCAATATGTTTTTTGCTGTCCTGATGAGAAGAAGGTATACCTTAACTAGTATTAGAAGGTTTTGATACCAGTTTGTGCTGGTTATCATGAACATATACATATTATAATCAGTTGCTATCAATATAAGAAAGAGTGACATTCATATAGGAGTCAAGTGACTGCAACGTAAATAGGGTTGAAGGGCAGTGCCACAAGTAATGCTCAGTATTACCAATGTCCCTAAACAACAACAGGGAAAAAAACAACTTGTAACTAATAGCTTGATCAGATATATATGTGCTTATAAGATATGTACCCAAGTTGAAACAGTTTATGATTACAAATACACAAAATTAAAATAATAAAAATAATAATTTTTGGAGGGGACAAACATTTCTGTACCATCCTATATGGGGAGATGTCTCCCCTTTTCTCTCCTTTACTTTATTTGCACTCTGACTTTACTGCACCTTTTAAAAAGAGCAATCAGCAACATACAGTGAAGTGCTCTTTCTCTACAGAACACTGTCATCTGTCAAAGAACATTAAATATACATCAGCATTTATGGATATAAAAAATTACTCCTACAGGGACTGAGCAGCAAAAGGTGAGCACTTGCCCCCCTTAAGCTGAAATACTGGCAATACTGTATTTGCCATTTGTTAGCTGGCATAGTTTGTCTGGGTTACATGACTCGTTTTCAGTGGAGGATGGGGACAAAAGCTCCATAGTTTACATATGGATAGGCAAATAAGCAAAAAACTTACAAGCAGAAATGTTTGACAGGGTTGTACAATATAAAACTGAGTTACATCTTAGATAAGACTATCCCCCGGATTCTCAAAAGCTTACATGGAGTGCAAGATTGGTGCAGGAGCCGACGCAGGAGATATGTCTGCTGTGTGATCCAGGAACTGCCTGCAGGGGCGTGCAAGAGCACTCCTACACTAATCTTGCACGGACTAAGTCCTGGTATGCAAATAACTCCATTTGCAGATAAACTTCATGCAAATGAGGTGATTTTGCAATCCAGAAAGCTTGCAACAGTGCATGCAAGACAAGTGCTATCTGTAGAAATGTACTCGGTTAGTAACCGAGTACATTTCTGCAAAATCCAAAACGGAGCTATGACAGCTCCAAATAAAGGCTACATATCATTGAGGAAGCATGCCAAAGGCCAGGTATAAGGCCACTGGCATTTCAAACAATAGAAAAAAAATGTAAAAATCAACTTTATTTTTTTTAGCCGATCTCGGCTGTTTAAGCATAGGGCAGTGGAGCGCAAATGGGATCGGGGAGAAAATAATGAAATAAACCTAAAATAAGCATTCTAACTAAAATCACTATTCTGCCATGCAGGTCAAAGGCAGGCAGAAGACAACATGGCCAGTGAGTAGTGGTTGCTAAGGGGGGAGGCTCAGTGTGACACATGTAACTATGCATTAGCAGGCAATCCTATGTAAATGAGGGGAAGGTTAGTTAATCTCAGTTTTCCCCAGCATGTGAGTCAGGTCTCAACAGTGTAAGAGTATAAATAGCTGTGTGCAAACCTAGGAGGTAGGTGACATCATGGGTGTGTGTGTCAGGCATACTGTAAGTGGATTGGATCCCTGTGGCTTGGGTTTGCTCCTAGCTTGGCACAGAGATTTGCCAATGGGGACATCCCCTACAGTCACCTAGTGGGGGATTCTGGGTACACACTGGAGCCGTGGCTGATGACACCCATCAGAAATGCACACACACCTGAACAACAACGCCATAATGAGGCACACGCACAGGCCAGACATATAATAGAGCATGTGTTTGAGATGCTCAGATTACAGTTCCAGTGTCTGGACACATCCGGTGGAGTCTTGCAATATTCACCAGCTACACGTACCCAAATTGTTATGGTATATGCTATGCAACACAATATGATCCTGTGGAAATAGCTGCAGCAGGAACAGCATGGGGCAGGGCCACACAGCCCCCCAGCAATGCCAAGGCCTGCACAGGCACAGAGTGACTCATAAGAGGAACAAAATGAGCCTGCCCCAGTAAGCAGTAGTAGGCATGCCCAGTATGCCCTGGCCTTGGCAAAGAGGCAACACATAGCACATAGGTTCATAGGTTCATAGGTTCATACTAGGCTATCTGCCCTAGGGCATTTATAAGCCTAGCCAGAATGTGTTTGGCTTTCGCCACCCATTTTAAATTTATTTTGCTATGCCCTTTTTCGAGGTTAGTATACTGTGCCTCTGTCTAACAGTGACACAGAAGTGATACCCGGGGTAAACCTACGATCTCCCATCCACTCATCAAGATTCCTCTTGAAGACAGTCAATGA